>NC_132806.1:4022500-4030000 GCF_048594095.1 Paramormyrops kingsleyae | reverse complement strand
GCCAGCCCCGGCCCCCGCCTTCACGGGCACGTGGGTGGGTGGCTTAGGCCTCGCCCTCTCTCCGCATGCGACCTCAGCTCAGACGTGACGACCCGCTGAATTGAAGCATATTACTAAGCGGAGGAAAAGAAACTAACCAGGATTCCCTCAGTAGCGAAGAGGGAAGAGCCCAGCGCCGAATCCCTGTCCGTCCCGCGGGCGAGGGAAATGTGGCGTACGGAAGTCCACCCGTTCCCGGTGTCGGTCGGGGGCCTGAGTCCTTCTAATGGAGGCTCAGCCCGTGGACGGTGTGAGGCCGGTAACGGCCCCCGCGCGCCGGGCCACGGTCTTCCCGGAGTCGGGTTGCTTGGGAATACAGCCCAAAGCGGGTGGTAAACTCCATCTAAGGCTAAATACCGGCACGAGACCGATAGTCAACAAGTACCGTAAGGGAAAGTTGAAAAGAACTTTGAAGAGAGAGTTCAAGAGGGCGTGAAACCGTTAAGAGGTAAACGGGTGGGGTCCGCGCAGTCCGCCCAGAGGATTCAACTCGGCGGGTCATCTGGTCGGCCGTCCCGGGTCCCGTCGGATCCCCACGTGGGACCGCGGCCCGGCCAGGCTCGGCTCCCACCAGGCGCATTTCCTCTGCCGGCGGTGCATCGCGACCAGCTCTGGGTCGGCCTGGAAGGGCTCGTGGTGTGGAAGGTGGCCCGCCTTGCCCCCCCTCCCTCTCAGGGGAGGGGGTCAGCAGTCGGGTGTTACAGCCCCCACCCGCCACCACCTCGCCGCTTCCTGGGGCCGAGGGAGATGACCAGGGGTCCGCGGCGATGTCAGCAACCCACCCGACCCGTCTTGAAACACGGACCAAAGAGTCTAACGCACGCGCGAGTCAGAGGGTCCCTCGAAACCCCGTGGCGCAATGAAGGTGAGGGCCAAAAGTCCCTCCCCTTCCACTACGTAGTCAAATTGGCATCCGTTTAGTGCGAGTAGTGTCCATCATTCTGCACTGCGTTTTCTGGCTGTTTTCAGTGCACCATCCGGGTACTTTCAGTGCACTGAATTTTAGCTTAGGGCCCAATCCCAAACTATACCCTCGACACTCCGCCTTCATTTCGTGTCACACCCCCACTGAGTCACTCTCACAACACGCCCTATGCACTTAAACTGAAGGAAATTGTCACAAGAAAGATTTGACAGACTTGCCCTCGCAGCGCCTTTTTAGTCTTCTTTACCGGATAGAGGAAATGCATTACGTACTGATTTGACAAAATGAAGATGCTGTATTGTATTTTCCTTAATGATATATCAGTTATTTAAAAAAGCAGAAAGTTTATCTAATGCGAGAAGACGACAGCTACGTCGTCTTATTGCACTGACTGAGCAATTTGAAGTATTTACACGTGTGATATTGACGATTGTACAATTTCTACCATAGCTTAGTTTACACGCATAAAACATTAAGCATTACTTCTGTACCAAATACCAGATCAAATCTGTAGAGAATTATGAAACATAAATTATTATTGCTGGCGTGATGTTGATCGAGTTTGCATACGTTCCTTCGCGTGGTTTCTAATTTGAAAAGTACACGGAATCTCTCTTAATCGGATCACGATAAAATTTATCTGTACTGACCAGCTACAAATAGCTGCTTTCCTAATTTTTTTTTTCTGCAGCGATGAATTATAACATGTAACTTTCTATGTGTATTTCACAGTGCTGGTAGAATCCAATTATTACATTATCAAAAACATGACATTGTGTATTTCTTTTTCGCGCTGTTCTGTTTCTTGTGCACTAGGAATTGTGGGATATGGAAGTGGTAGTGGAATCGCACGAGCCACCACACTTCAACATGGCCACGGGTCTCGGGAATGCTCAAACGAAGACGGAGTGGTGAGGCGGATTGTGTAGGGACCAGTTTGGGATTGGGCCTAGTTGTCAGTGTGAACACACTACGCCCTAAAATCGCACACTAAAAGTGCGCAAGTGCGCGATTTCGGACACACCCTTGGTCTCACCAGTGCTGGTGTACAGAAATGATGTTCCAAATTCTACGTGACGAATGTGCACCGGCACTGCCTACAAAAGCCTAATTCCTGTTAATACGGAAGTACTACCTGCATTGCTTTGAGATTTACAATAAATAAAGATTGTCAATAATAAAGATTGTGGATTGTATTCTGTTTCAGAGGTGAACACAATGTAGTCATTAAGTGAAAATAAGGCAATTTCATTGTGTAAATATTGCACTGAGGATGATTCGGTGTCATGCGGTAAGTAAAAGGGTAATGTTTCTGTGCTCTTTAGGTTAGCTCATATCCAGAATTCATTTGGTAAATTTGATTTCGAAACAAACTTTATTAGTCACTCGTTCTTACTGAATCACATGTGCTGAATAAAAGGGATGCCAGGCATTAAATATCTGCTTAAAACGTAAGCTAAACAATATAAACTGAATGTATGAAGAAACATCAATGATTTTTCACAGGAGAAGTAGAAAACTGAGAAGTAGAAAACTTTCTCCGAAACAAGAGGCTGCATATTTTATATCTGCATGTAAAGACAAAGATGGACTTTATGTGAAATATATAAATTCATATAAAGGTAAATTTAAAGTTTATGTATGAATATTTGATGTTATCCAGGGTTTTTAGTGTATTAATGTTATGGTGCTTATTGTTAACAGAGAACTTCATGCAGGAGCATTCAAGGCTGATCTTAATTTAGTGTTTGCTTTCTCTTGTAGGCCGTGGGGTATTCAGCAGTGTCCATTTTGAGAGGGGAAATTTTCTTCTGGAATACAGAGGGCAACTCATCAGCAGGCATGAATGTGAAAGTAGACAGAAAATCATGATGCCCACAAAGTGTTCATGTTTGAATTTTATTTCAACAGAAAATTGTTTTGGTACGTATGGCATTGCATGTTCTTTAACATAATATAAGCTTTTGGTGACTGCTGACATACTCATTTTTAAATGTCTTTAGTGCTCTGATGTTTACTAGAAAAGGGTAGTTTTTCTGACATCACTTTATGTGATACATCATTGATGGCTCCCTTGGGAGACTGCTGAATGATGACCATGTTAGCCCAAAGAGCAAAATCCAGATATGTTACTTAAGGGATTAAAAGTATTTTCATCAGTTTATATTCTTTTTCTCAAGCCTTTCTCCTTTATAATCATAATATATTTACAGATGGCTACTGAAAAAGACCAACTGCACCCAAAAGAGCAGAGCACATCAAGTGAGTTAAGGAGGACAGGGAAAGTAATTCAGTTAAACTCTTGTATGTGACTCTATAATTATTAGGTTTAAGTAGTTGGGGATGCGCATTGAATGAGGATGTGCAGAGAGAATGCTCATAATGATCTGTCCTTGCAAAAGGGAGATCAGCATGTGAAAGTGTGCTTGACAAAAGCATTATATGTGAGGACGTAGTGTTTACGAGAACTGCAGAGATTACTTGGATTTTGTGTGAAACACAAACCTGGTTTGGCGGTACCCTAGGTTTTAAAAGGACCCCGCAAATGTGTTTTGGCATATAGTTTTATCAGCTGTGTCTGTATATAGTGTTTGACGGAAACATGGTCTTGAGGGACTTCTTTATTTGAAGCTCTAGTTTATGTCATAGATGGCCTTTTGCTGTGTCTTTGAGCAGGTTCACCACACTGGACCAGAGACCACTTATACAAAGCATTGTTTTGCATGAAATATTGTTCTGAAAAATATTTTGTAGGCTGTTTCTGAGGGAGACCCCTGTACCAATCCTCTGATGGATACCTCATCACTTAGCAAAGAAATGGAACAGGTAATTTGCATTATGTGCAATGCATTAGTCATGGAATTATGACTTCTGGGTGAGTGAACGCTGGTGCGTTTGGCTGCCGCTGCTCTCCAGTTGTTGTATTTGAGCTTTTAAAAGTTGCTCTTAACGTTATTTTATGACAACAAACAGAGTATCTGCAAGTGATTCCATCCTGAATCATTTTTATACAGTTTACGGGTTATTAGTAGTCGTGTCGAAGCTGTCTGGACAGACTTCTGCTTACCCCCATCTACATCAGGCTTTCTCCAGCCTCCAGCATTTAATGCCCGTTCCCTAGTAAAATGTGGACTCATAGGGTATTTGTGTAGTCCGTGCTTACCTGGACTGTTTTATTCATCATTCACTGAGCTACGACAGCACTGCTTCAATACTCTATTACTGAGCTTTTGCAGCTCCATGTCCACCTGGCCGTCCCTCCACCTATGGCGCTTCAACTCCACCCGGACATCGCTTTCAAGCCTCGCCGCTAAAGGATTTAAAGTGTACTCATTCTCATTACAGGGCCTCGAAAGAGTCCTGTATGGTTATTTTTCGTCACTACCTCCCCGTGTCAGGAGTGGGTAATTTGCACGCCTGCTGCCTTCTTTGGATGTGGTAGCCGTTTCTCAGGCTCCCTCTCCGGAATCAAACCCTGATTCCCCGTTACCCGTGGTCACCATGGTAGGTATAATTTCCCTGAATTTCCAGCTCTCAGGGCTTAGGATAGGTCTGAATCTACTAGACAGATATTAAGGGGCAGTATAGCTGAAATCCGGAAAAATTTACCTAATATTCTCCAAAACTCCTGGAGCAATCAGGATGTGTTTGGGCTCATTAGAAACTAGAAATTCAGCCCTTTAATTTGATGTATAATTTCCTTGAAGGTCCTGCTCTCAGGGCTTAGGATAGGTGTGAATCTAATAGACAGATTTTAATGGGCAGTATAGCTGAAATCCGGAAAAATTTACCTAATATAGCTTGTATCTATAATACAAAAGACATTTATTAATACGTCTCACACAACACCTGACAACATGTATCTAGAACATATTATAGGGGGAATGAATCATGATGATTAGCTCACTTTTGGTGCAGCTGGTTGAGGTCATTCAAAGTGAGTTAGCAGACTTCGTACACCGCATATGGTGAAAACCCTGTGGGTTAGCAGACTTGGGACATGACTGATGGAGAAATCCCTGCGGGTTTGTGAAATTGGGATTACATGAATGTCTGCATAAGCAGTATTGCTGAAACCTGAAAGGTGGCCCTAATTTACTGAAGCTTTTAAATAAATAAATAACATTAAACCATCCCCTGCTGTAATACGGATGTGACTGGACTCATTATAAAACACAAATACTGAGCTTTAATTTCATATATTGTCTGCCTGTGTGGCCTTTCCCCGTTTCATTTTTTTTTTCTTCTGCTTATTAGTTACTTTCAGTTATTTTTTAATTTATCCATACTGCTTCCTTGTCAGCAGTCGCAGTCTAACGCCTGAATAATCGGCCACCTCACCGGGCCGTCTTGGCTGTCCCCCGTCGGCGGCCAGCTCACCAGCATCTGCACCGGACACATCTTGGCCAGCTGACAGAAGAGCTTGTTCAGGTCCAAGGAGTAAGTGCTGGTGACGGACTTGGTTGTGCTGGACTGCGTAAAGCGCAGCTGGAAGTCCAGGCTCCCGGGGTAGTCGGTGGTGGTGGGGACCGTGGAGGAGGGGGGCGCCCCACGTTCAGGGGGCGACACCGAGGGCTGGGGGGGTGTAGCCTCAAAAATGCTAGCGTCGAACAGATTTCCAATGTCAATGTCCAATGTAATGTTGGTAAGTGTGTTGACAAACAGAAAACATGCCTACCTTGAGTCACCTGCCAGCTTCTTCAGCAACTTAGTGGCCAGCACCACATTCTGCGACTGCTTCCGCTAGTGCTTGTCAGCCGTCGCAGTCTAACGCCTGAGTAATCTGCCACCTCACCGGGCCGTCTTGGCTGGTGACTGGATCCAGCTTGTATCTATAATACAAAAGACATTTATTAATACATCTCAAACAACCCCTTGACGACATGTAATGTATGATATTATGTATTAACATCCATGGTGAATCTTGCAAGCAGTGAAATATAATTCTTGATGTCATTTAATATATGTTTTTAATTTTAATTTTAAATGTGATTTCGATACATGTGCGTCTTGCGCCGGTCCAAGAATTTCACCTCTAGCGGCCCCCGGCCGTCCCTCTTAATCATGGCCCCGGATCAGGAAACCCACGAAATAGAACCGGAGTCCTATTCCATTATTCCTAGCTGCAGCATTCAGGCGACCGGGCCTGCTTTGAACACTCTGATTTTCTCAAAGTAATCTCTCAAAGCCCTTATTGAGTTTGTGTCCCTGCATCTATGCGGATGATTTTCTTAGAATTCGTAAGAGTCCTGGTTGGTCACATGATTATATATTTTATTCTCCAAAAATAATGTAGGTGTTCAGTTTTATTTTTTTCAGTAACTTTTATTTTTCCTGAGAGTTTCCTGCCAATCAGGCCTGTTTATTAAGGCTATATCCACTGATTTAATTGACATTTACCTTACACCTGTACAGTACCATTCTGCTGTGTATTATTTCTAATATCTAAGTACACTATGAAATGGAACCATGACTCCTTGAGGAGGAAAATATTCTGATTATGCCAAATGAATGCATATGTGATCTGCCTTTCCCAGTCTGCTGGGGACTGTTTCTGTGGCCCGCAGAGGTGTGAAACAGCCATCAATGAAACAAAAGCCCTGGCAGGAGCAGGCTGACTCTGTAATGTTCTTAATATTTTGATACATTGGTCTAAGTCAAGTCCAGCCAGGGATATGTTTTTAGGCTCCTGCGCTTTAATCTTATGTATAAATGTCCCATGTGGCTTATTCTGGGCGACCAAAGGGGCCCGCGAATCTCAGGAGATGATCAGCTTAGCTCCTTAGCCTGTACATATTAACCTGAGGCAATTAAATGCATGTGTGGCCTGTTCTCCAGGGTCAGGACAGGCTTGCAATTTATACATTTTTCAGACATGTCTCCAAAATGGGAGAGTGGCCCTTACAAAGTTGAGGTCCCTGCATCTATGCAGATGACTTTCTTATAATTCGTAAGTAGCCTGGTTGGACACATCATTATTTTTTTATACATTTTTTTTTCATATTTTGATACATTGCTCAAACAAAAAAGATAAATAAGATAAAATAGAAATAAAGATCTTTAATAGTGTGTAACAGTGGTCAGTCTTCTTCAGTACAGCTGAAAGTATTTTAATTCATGACCACAAGTAAGCCTAAATTGTGTGTGGCCCCATGTCTCTAGGAATATTATTGCACGTTTATTACCGCCACAGGCCGCAAGCCGTTGGAAAGGCAAAGTGATTCAAAGGATTCAAAGATATTACGACGCATTAAACAATATCCAAAAACGAGTATACTGAGTTTTAATAGAAATATGTCATTTTATTTCAGATCTATTTAACATAAAAACAGAAAAATAAAATAGAAGACATGAGGCAAACTGGGGTGCAGGGTTTCACAGCCAGGAGAGCTCTAATCCCTCTCCCCTGAACGATTTTCTCTGCACCCTATAATCAAATAAAAGTTCTTCCCCAACATTTATTTTCTTCAGCACCAAAAATACTATGACGTCTTGTCCCCCGACGGCTGTGCTTTATAATCTTGGCCGGAGGTTGG
>NC_132806.1:3850000-4015000 GCF_048594095.1 Paramormyrops kingsleyae | reverse complement strand
CGTATCACGAAGCTGTAAAAATATATTTAGTTTCTACCTATATATATTTGAAAAGTAGACCGTCCAAGGTTTCTGAGAGTATTTTTAAAATGTGTATATGACAAAAACTCACGGAGTTATTTAAACGGTTTTGCGAAATTTCTGTCAGATCCCGCCGGCGGGACTGCCGACCCCAAGGGGTTAAGAGCATCGAGGGGGCGCCGACCGGCAGGGGCCGGCGAGATCCAACTACGAGCTTTTTAAACATCCGCTCTCTGACTGGTAAGGGGCATCTTGTCCAGGATCTCCTCTCTGAGCGTAAGTTGGATTTTCTATGTTCGACTGAAACGTGGCAACAGCATAATGATTTTGTTCCCCTCAATGACTACATTCCACCTGAGTTTGTTTATGTTTGCCAAGCTCGTGACTCGGGGTGGGGTGGAGGTCTTGCGATGATTCATCGGAAGCAGTGGAAAGTTTTCCCTGTCTCCGCCCCACTCTTCCGTTCGTTTGAATACATTGCATCACAGCTCGCGGGATCCACTCCAACTATTGTATGAACTGTTTATCGACCACCTAAGCCAAATAAGGATTTTTAAAATGACATTACTGCTCTTATTACTCATTTTTCGGTACTCTCTCCCAATATTATATTCCTTGGTGACTTCAACATTCATATGGACAATGACAATAACCTCCTCTCCAGAGATTTTACATCTTGTCTGGATAGCTTTGGACTTCAGCAACATATTAACTTCCCTATTCACTGCAAAGGCCATATACTAGACCTGGTTTGCTGTTTTGGTGTCACCCCCTCTGACTGCAAAGCCCTACCTTCAATATAAATCTAGCACTTTCCAAGATTTCCACTCCACGTAATATTGCATTTAGGAAAATAAGTAATATTAATCCTGACATCTTTTCATCTGCTGTAAATTACCTTCCTTGTACCCATAGCATATCTACCCCTAATGAACTGGTCTCATACTACAATTCCAATCTCCATAACCTACTTAATACATTTGCTCCAGTTATACTTCAATCAGTCTCATTCACCCGCTCAGCTCCATGGTTCACTCCCACCTTGCGCCATCTTAAAGCTAAAGGATGCCAACTGGAACACCTCTTCAAGAAAACTGGACTCACCATACACAAAGAACTGTACAATAATCATTTTCTGCTTTATAAGAACTGCATTGCCTCAGCCAAATCCACATATTACTCTGGTTTAATCTGCTCTAGTAAATGTAACGCTAAGTCTCTCTTTTCTATGTTTACAGTTTTTTCCAATCATTTTAACGCGTGTCTCAATACCATGTCCACTTTTTCAAAACACTTAACACATGCACCATACCATTGGACTATGTGAGCTAAACTATGTATACGTTTGCATTGCTTTGACACAATATGCATTCAATCACCACTTCCCCCAAATTTCATGAATACTTCTCTCAGTCAGTGTTCACCATCAGCAAAACTTTGTACAACTTCAGCCGACTTTTCAGACATTTAGATAATCTGTTCAAAACAGTTAACTTTCAGGTCAAAACCTAATGAAATTTAGGGCACTGTCAATTGAAACATGCTGCATTTTTACAGATAAAGGACACTATGCTGTTGCAGAAATTTCCTAATTTTGTTTTTGTTTGCTGCTTCGTTACCATCTACACCATCTATACGAATGAGGCCATGGAGTGCCCCCCCCCTCCCCCCCTTTCCTTTTTGCAAGGCAACACAATGTAATCTGTGCAAAAATAGTGGGTGTGGCAACACATATATTACAGTAAAACATTTACATTTATTCATTTAGCAAACACTTTTATCAAAAGCATCTTATAGTAGTCTGTCCCCCTGGAGCAAGTTGGGGTCAAGCGCCTTGCTCAAGGGCACAATGGTGGCACCCCCTGGGATTGAACTCACAATGTTCTGGTGTTCCTGCAGTAATAGGGACCCAGATCTCTAACCACTAGACCACCACCATCCCCCCAGATCACCACCAAGCATTTTACAGTGGTTGAAGCTGGAAAGCTGAATGAAAACACACACCTGCCTGTAATTTCAGCTAAGCACCTGTCTAGGAATTTGTTTGGTCAGTGCCAATTTGCCAAATATACAAAAGGGGCCATCTTTGGATTTGCATTTTCCATCTGCATTTTGCTTTAGCCAGTGAAAAATGGATGCAGCAAGAGGCAGAGGAAGAGCAAGAAGACGGAAAGGAAGGGGAAGAGGAAGAACCATGGTAACCGATGAAATCAGAGCCACAATAATTGACCATGTTATAAATCATGGTCTGTCCTTGAGGGAAGCGGGTCTAAGAGTGCAGCCCCACCTGCCTAGATCCACAGTGGCATCAATTGTCAGGATTTTCAAGCAAAGCAACAGGTACTATACACTGTGCATAATGATTGAAGGCATTTGATTGATGTGCATATTTCTGTAGTGGTGTGATTTGAGGAAAAAAACTGATGCATCGCTGCACGTTTGTCTTTACTGTAACTCACTATTGTAGGATCCAGCGTTTACCACCCACAGGAGGGAGAGGAAGAATTTTCACACCGCAGCAGGAGGATGCTGTGGTGCAGATGGTGATCACCAATAACAGTATAAGGCTGAGAGAAATCCGTGATAACATTATTGGGGATAACCACATATTTGCCAACATCAACACTGTTAGCACAACAACTATTGCGAGAGTGTTGACTAAACATCAGATACGGATGAAGCACTTGTATACTGTCCCATTTGAAAGAAACTCGGAACGTGTCAAGGAACTCAGGCATCAATACGTCCAGGTGAGTTTGACCGATACAGCACACACAGACATTTACTCTTTGCACAACATAGTAAATTATGCAATTTGTGACCTTGTGTGTTCTCTAATTTACTGAAGAGAGTTATGGAGCTTGAGGCGAGTGAGACTGAGCATCTGTTCATCTTTGTGGATGAGGCTGGCTTCAACTTGGCAAAACACCGCCGCCGTGGAAGAAATGTCATAGGAAGAAGAGCCACCATTGATGCTCCAGGCCAGAGGGGCGCTAACATCACTATGTGTGCAGCAGTATCTGCAGAAGGACTGTACCTGCACAAGGCTGTAATTGGCCCATACAACACGGCCCTCCTGGTTACTTTCCTTGATGAACTGTGGGAAAAACTTACTGCTCCAAGAGATGAAGTAAGGCAAAATTTACCAACCTATGTGATTGTATGGGACAATGTGGCCTTTCACCACTCTCGACAGGTCACTGCATGGTTTACAGACCACCCCAGGACGATGCCATTATTCCTGCCACCCTACTCACCTTTCCTCAACCCAATTGAGGAATTTTTTTCTTCATGGAGATAGAAAGTGTATGACCACCGCCCACATGACCAGATGTCATTACTAGAGGCAATGGTGGCTGGGTGTATGGACATAACTACAGAGGACATCCAGGGCTGGATAAGACACTCTAAGAGGTTCTTTCCTAGGTGTATGGCAGAGGACAACATCCGATGTGATGTTGATGAAAATCTATGGCCAAATGCTGAGGATAGAATGGATTAGACCAGTCCAACAGTTCTATGTTCTGAGCCATTTATAGACAGGACTTGTATATTTTGTTGGTGTAATTTATATATTCTTTTTTTGGGATGGGGGGTAATACAGCAGATAGTGCACTGTTTGGCCAAAAAAAATAAAGTCCAGCAAATTACTGTTGCATTTGTGATTAATTTATTTATTGTGTATTTATACATTACAGTAAAACATGGTTCCTTGGTTCCTATTACAGTAAAACACTCAGTATAGTTTTACTGTAGATTTACTATACTCTACTGTAACAAACTCTCTGTCTGCTAGGCATAAAATATTTACATACTGCAAAAAAGAAACAGCAACACTTTGTCAGGAATTCCCGTAGCAAAACACGGCGAAGATCGGAAGACAGCGGATATTTAATGTAGCGTGGAAGGTAACCCAGACACGGAGTGTACACGAAAAGGGTAGGATAACCACGCGATTAATCTAAGAACGCTCCTTAACTAACGAGTAGGAATTCCCACCGGAATCCCCGTTCTATATATACACACAATCAGACTGCTGGCATCAAAGGCTGAAGTACTCACAGTACCGGCGATGGAGGCAGAAGAGGCTTGGGTCATTTAGCAATGACTGAGCGGCGAGAGACTGTGAAGCTCCGCTATTTATCTTCCGGACGATCACCTACTTCCGGGTCCTAGTGGCGATCACCTGACTGGTGCGCATGACAGTACCCCCCCCCCTCCAGGACCGGCACCCGACGGACCCGGCCGGGAGGACAGCCGCTGGCGGAAATCCCGGACCAAGGAGAGATCCAGAATAAACCGAGCCGGAACCCAAGAGCGGTCCTCAGGGCCGTAACCCTCCCAATCAACAAGGTATTGAGTCCCGCGACCCCGAGGGCGCGCATCGAGGATCCGGCGCACAGTGTAAGCAGGACCACCAGCAATGATACGGGGCGGAGGGGGGGCGGGGGACGGCGGAACCATGGGAGAAGTAACGAAGGGCTTGAGCTGAGAAACATGGAACACTGGATGAACCCGAAGAGTCCCAGGCAGCAGGAGACAATAGGTGACAGGATTAAGACGGTGGGTGATACGGTACGGCCCGATGAAACGGGAGGTGAGTTTCCGTGAGTCGGTGCGGAGGCGAAGGTTCTGGGTGGAAAGCCAGACCTTGTCACCCACATTGAACAACCGACCCGGGGGGTGCCGACGGCGGTGTTGGGCAATGTACTGACGATTAGCCCTCTTGATGGCAAAATGTGCCTGCGTCCAGAGCTTGCGACATCGACGGACTAACCGTTGGGCCGATGGGACATCCACCTCCGGTTCTTGAGAGTTGAACATAGGGGGTTGGAAACCGTTGCACACCTCGAACGGACTGAGACCAGTTGCGGCGGAAGTGTGCAGGTTGTGAGACAGTTCAGCCCAAATGAGGTAGCGCGCCCAGGAATGCTGTTTATCCGCAACAAAGCATCTCAGGTAGCGTTCCAGTTGTTGGTTAGTCCGCTCCGTCTGACCGTTGGTTTGAGGGTGGTAACCTGAAGACAGACTGCAAGAGGAGTTGATCATGCGGCAAAAAGCCTTCCAGAACCTGGCGGTGAATTGAGG
Organism: Paramormyrops kingsleyae; assembly: GCF_048594095.1. Lineage (NCBI taxonomy): Eukaryota > Metazoa > Chordata > Actinopteri > Osteoglossiformes > Mormyridae > Paramormyrops > Paramormyrops kingsleyae. The sequence continues at coordinate 4,009,891 of NC_132806.1, read as the reverse complement.
CCCTCTGTCCGAGACGATGTCCCTGGGGAACCCATGCAAACGGACCACGTGTTCTAAAATCAGTTCAGCGGTAGTTTTAGCCGATGGAAGTCCGGCTAGGGCCACCAAGTGCACCGCCTTGGAGAAACGGTCTACGATAGTGAGAATCGTAGTTTTCCCCTCAGACTCCGGCAGGCCAGTGACAAAGTCCAGGCCGATGTGTGACCAGGGCCGACGAGGAACCGGGAGGGGTTGAAGTCCACCCGGAGACGGTTGATTGTTGGTTTTGGCCCTGGCGCACACCGGACAGGCTCGCACGAATTCTCGGACATCCCGATCCATGGCATGCCACCAGAAAGCGCGCTGGAGGTACTGAAAGGTTCTTTTGGTACCGGGGTGGCCTGCCAGGGCAGAGGAGTGAGCCCAAGAAAGGACTTCCGGCCGGATGGATGTGGGAACATAGAGCCGGCCGGGTGGAGAATCTGCCGGAGCGGGCTCCGTGGTCTGGGCTTGGCGCACTCTAGTCTCCAGATCCCACTGGAGAGGGGCGACGATTCGAGCGGTGGGCACCACCGGTTCCGGATCCATCCGAGGAGCATCGGCCTCGTGTTGGCGGGAGAGAGCGTCAGCCTTGGTGTTCTTGGACCCCGGCCGATATGAAATGTGGAAGTTGAATTGTTCAAAGAACAGGGCCCATCGTGCCTGTCGAGGGTTGAGCTGTTTGACGTGTTGGATGGTGATGAGATTCTGGTGGTCCGTCCAGACCATGAATGGTTCGCTGCCACCCTGGAGCCAGTGACGCCATTCTTCCAGGGCCCACTTAATGGCCAGCAGGTCATGGTCCCCCACCCCGTAACGCCGCTGAGTGGGGTTGAACTTCCTGGAGAAAAAACTACACGGATGCAGTTTCTGGTCCAGACCCCGCTGAGAGAGGATCGCTCCGACGCCTACGTCTGAGGCGTCCACCTCCACCACGAAGGGTTTGGTGGCATCCGGGTGAAGAAGAATAGGGGCAGTAGTAAAAAAGTGACATAGCTTCTGGAATGCATTGATGGCATCTGGAGTGAGACTGTAAGGATGGGTGGAAGGACGGGTTAGAGCGGTGAGAGGCGCAGCAACTGTACTGAAGTCCCGGATAAAACGCCGATAGAAATTGCCGAACCCCAGAAAACGCTGTAGCTGCTTAAGCGTCCTGGGTAGGGGCCAATGACGCACAGCTTCCAGCTTCTGGGGATCCATGGCCACACCCTGGGGTGAAATGACAAAACCCAGGAACGTGGTGGAGCGCTGGTGGAAAGCGCATTTCTCCAACTTACAGTACAGCTGATGAGCGAGTAAACGCCTGAGGACCGCCCGAACATGTTGGATGTGCTCTTCTAGGGTATGGGAGTAGATGAGGATGTCGTCGAGGTAGACGAATGCCCAACGATCTAGCATGTCCCGTAGCACATCGTTAATAAATTGTTGGAAGGCAGCGGGGGCATTGCACAGACCAAAGGGCATCACTAGACTCTCGTAGTGACCAGTGGGAGTGATAAAAGCCGTCTTCCACTCGTCGCCTTCCCTGATGCGCACCAAGTTGTATGCGCTCCGGAGGTCCAACTTGGTGAAGTAGGTAGCACCGGATAGAGCGTCCAGGGCGGTGTTAGTCAGCGGAAGTGGATGACAGTTCTTCACGGTGATGTTGTTGAGCCCCCGATAGTCGACGCAGGGACGGAGACCACCGTCTTTCTTCTTCACGAAGAAGAATCCCGCGGGTGAGGAAGAGGGCCTGATAGTGCCCTGACGGAGAGCGTCAGCAACATATTCCTCCATCGCCTTGGTCTCTATGGGGGAAAGGGAAAAAAGTCTGCCGCGGGGTGGCATCGCACCTGGTAAGAGGTCTATGGTGAGGTCATAGGGCCGGTGAGGAGGTAATTTAACGGCCCGTTTCTTGCAGAAGACTTCCGCTAGGTCACGGTATGAAGGGGGGATGGCCTCTGGGTCAACATCGGGGACCTCGGACTCCCCGACACACGCCCCCGCTGTCGTCTGTAGACACAGTTCAGAGCAGGTCGACCCCCACTGAAGAATCCGCTGTTGGGTCCAGGTGATGAGGGGGTCGTGCTGAAAGAGCCAAGGGTGCCCTAGGATGATGGGAGGTGAGTGGATGGATGTGACAAGGAACTGGATACGTTCATGGTGTTGACCGATGCTGAGGGAGATAAATTGAGTCTGGTGAGTAATAGGACTGGTGGTCAGAGGTCGACCGTCCACCGCAGTGATCGAAACCGGCTGAGGTAACGCCACCAGCTCCATCCCTAGTTGTTTGACATAGATTAGATCAATAAAGTTCCCTGCGGCTCCAGAATCAATAAAAGCCGAGGTCTTAACCCGTTTGTGGTCAAACTGGAGGTGTACTGGAACCGTGAGGCGGGAAACCGCCGTAGTAGTGGAGAAAAGATGTAAGGGACCCGGTGAGCTCTTCCCAGGACTCACCGGGTCTGACCATTTCCCAGACGGAGGGGACAGACGGCGCGATGGTGCTTGGGAGAGGCACAGTAGGCACACAGACCTTCCCTATAACGCCTCTCTCTCTCCGCTGTGGTCAGAGAGGCACGCCCTAATTGCATGGGTTCTCCAGCTCCCGGGTGGTCCACGGATCGAGGTGGGGTGATAGCCCCTGCAGATGTTGGGAAAGCAGCTGGTGGATAAGGAGACGATGTGGGTGGCAGGTTACGGGGGATTTGCCTCGGACGCGAGCTCATCCGTTGGTCGATCCGGAGGGCCAGTTGAATGAGACCCTCCAAAGTGGCAGGGAGCTCCCTACCGGCAAGCTCATCCCGAATACGGGGAGCCAACCCCTCATAGTAGGCCGTCCGGAGAGCGGAATCACCCCAGGTGGTTTGCACTGCGAGGGTGCGAAAATCCGCTGTATAACGGCTTATGGGCGAGCCCCCCTGCCGCAGATGGTACAACCTTGAATCGGTCTCCACCTCACTATCCAGATGACAAAACGTAGCACAGAGTTGATAAATGAACTCGGGATAAGAGTGCCCTATGTCGGATCCGGACCGAATAATGGCCGTAGCCCACTCCGCTGCTTGTCCGGTAAGAAGGGAGATGAGAAGTGCAATGCGCTGTCTATCTGTAGAGTATCGGGTAGGTTGGAACTCAAACACTAAATCTAACGCAGTGAGAAATACATCGCACTTCCCGTCTACCCCATTCCATTTCTCAGGCAGTGAAAGATGGGAGTCAACAACAGGGGAAGAAAGACGAGCCGCCGCCCGCGGTGCGTGCCGCTCGCCAGCCAGCTCCCAAACTGCTTTGCGAAGGCTCGCGACCTCCTGCCGCAGCGCCTCCACCTCGCCGCGAGACGCAGCTTGGATTTGAGTGCTTTGGCGTAATTCCGCGACCTCACGCTGGAGCTGATCGAGCAGTACCGACTGGTTTGCGACGGCGTCGCAGATGGCGGCGAACTCTGCTGGGTTAACCGCACCGGGCTCAGTCATTCTGTCAGGAATTCCCGTAGCAAAACACGGCGAAGATCGGAAGACAGCGGATATTTAATGTAGCGTGGAAGGTAACCCAGACGCGGAGTGTACACGAAAAGGGTAGGATAACCACGCGATTAATCTCAGAACGCTCCTTAACTAACGAGTAGGAATTCCCACCGGAATCCCCGTTCTATATATACACACAATCAGACTGCTGGCATCAAAGGCTGAAGTACTCACAGTACCGGCGATGGAGGTAGAAGAGGCTTGGGTCATTTAGCAATGACTGAGCAGCGAGAGACTGTGAAGCTCCGCTATTTATCTTCCGGACGATCACCTACTTCCGGGTCCTAGTGGCGATCACCTGACTGGTGCGCATGACACACTTACATGATTTCTAATGAAATATATTGCAGCATTTCAGAATTGGTTGGTATTACAATTTTCACATGCAAAAGTAGTTCTTGTTTATTTTATTTTTACAATGCAAGATGACAGTAATTTGTGCCAAACTGGAGGATACAGCCACACTTTATATATGTAATTTGCAATGCTGAAAGTTGTTAGTGTTTTTTAGCCCATTGAACATTGAGTGCCCCAGTAGTGTTGTTGGCTGACAGCATTTGTCATGGTTATGGCAGCATGAGTCACTTTTGGGTGAATTGTGAAACGTTTTGGTGGTTGTAGGGCATTTTGCACCGAAGGTTAAGTGGTGTGCTCAGTTGTGTATTGGTACAGCCCACTGTGTTAACCCCTTGGGACCGGCGATCCCGCCGGCGGGATCTGACAGAAATTTCGCAAAACCGTTTAAATAACTCCGCGAGTTTTTGTCATATACACATTTTAAAAATACTCTCAGAAACCTTGGACGGTCTACTTTTCAAATATATATAGGTAGAAACTAAATATATTTTTACAGCTTCGTGATACGAATTGAAAGAACAAGAGTGACTGACTTAAGCGTCTGCGTCTCGAAGCGGCTCTGATCGCCCACTTGCAAATCGCGCTATTCGCATGATAATAACATGATATTAGCCCCAGGGGGTTAAGTGTTTTGAAAAAGTGGACATGGTATTGAGACAAGTGTGAAAATGATTGGGAAAAACTGTAATAATATTACTAGGCCTCCGGACTTTTTTCCCTCCCATATGTATTTGACTGATTTTTGTAATGACCTTATGTCTTTTTTTACATTGAAAATGTCTGATATCCACCAGCAACTTAACCTCCTGGGGTCTGAGGCTTCTTTTCCACTTTCGGGGTAGTCTGACATGCCTTGACATTTCAAAATATTTCACCTATCTAAAAAACATTTATGCCAAAGTGTTACATTTGCTTTTATTCAGCACAAACTCAGCACCAATAATCTGAGACCTCTTAGAATGTTATTATTCTATTTTTTGTTAAAATCAACTTTAAACATATAGTTTTCAAAAACCTATTTTCAGACATGCTGAGAAATTGTAAAAAATCACATTATAGACATTTCTAGGTAAGACTTTTGAGCTCTGAAGCTTATAGACACAGGGGTTGGCTACACATAGGTGAAAGTGACATTCTGAAATTTTATGTGGTTTGATTACTGAAGTGTTAGCACTTTAGAGTGACACTCTTTTTCTCAAAGTCAGTGGCCTTCACAATGAATATTGATGAGATAGGTGTCCTCACACCTGTAGTAGTTTGCATACTGTCAATGGCCCATCAGTCTGGAATGTCACTGCACCCCACGCCCATCACTTTGGAAAGGCAGTTTGAAACGCAAGAAAAGTAGCAACAATAAAATCCCTTTCACAGTTTATTGGTAGATGGAATGAAAAATGAAAAACTGTGACTATATAAATATAGAAAGCGATAAATATTATGCAGTGACTATTATTAACGCTTTGGGGACGAGGGCATCGTCGACCGCGTATCTTTCTCGTGTATTTCAGTTTATATCTTGCTGAAATCATTATGTAGAATCATGAAAAAAACACTGACTAAATCCGTTATCTGTCTTCTTTTCAAAACTTCCATTGTCGGAAGTATTAAAGTTTTTAAAATTAGGTTAAATAGGCAAAAAAGCAAATCGTCACCTTTCTTTGTTTTATTTTGTATCGGGAGCATGTAGGACCGTTCTCAGCTGAAGATCGCTATTCACGTTCTAAATATGCCGCGTTTGAATCGGCGACCACGTGATTGCAGGCACACAGGCTTAGCCCACTGAGCCATGACCACAGGTATGAGCTTCGCTGCTGAAAGTGGCAACACTGGCGCAAAGCTTCAGCGGCAGAGATGTATCCGTGTGCTATATTGTAGCCGATCAGTGTAAACACTACCCAGACATGTGCTCTTGTTTATTTCGGTCACAATGGGCGTATTCACATATTTCTTCACCCAATACTAACTGTCGGATTATCATGTTTAGAGCTGCTTCGAGATGCAGACGCTTAAGTCAGTCACTCTTGTTCTTTCTATTCGTATCACGAAGCTGTAAAAATATATTTAGTGTCTACCTACAGTATATATATATTTGAAAAGTAGACCGTCCAAGGTTTCTGAGGGTATTTTTAAAATGTGTATATGACAAAAACTCTCAGAGTTATTTAAACGGTTTTGCGAAATTTCTGTCAGATCCCGCCGGCGGGACCGCCGACCCCAGGGAGTTCATTCTAATGGAGCTGTAGCTCCTGAAGCAGACTCCCTGCTCCCTTTTCAGTTTCATTTGCAAGCTTCTCTCTCCCTTCCATAAATGACATGTCTGTAATTATTCAAAAATCTAAATCCTCCATCTGTCAGCTCGACCCTCTACCCACTACTCTAGTTAAAACTTGTCTCCCCTCACTGGCCCCCCTCATTATGTCACCGGGCACAGAGCACAAAAGATAACGGGACTTCCGTGGAAGGACTTTATTTACTTAACCAGGCAAACAGAGTTGCAGGGGGCGATCAGAAGACGTAATCGGGGCACAGAGCAAGGGGTCTGGGAAGCCGGTGAAGTCAAGCCGAGGGAGGACACAAGACGTGGGACAGGCGGACACAGGTGGGAGTTGGGAAAGCGGGGAGTACCGGGACCAACACGGAAGGACTGGGCTAGGGCTGCAAAGTAGTCGGCGGGTGCCGCGCCAGACCCTTCGGCTGCGCTGAAACCAGTCATCTAGAGTGGGGATCTCACTCCGTGGAGGGTCCCAGGGAAACAGGGGAGGTTGGTACCCTAAGACACACTGAAAAGATGTCAGCTCAGTGTCCGCCAGAGGATGGGAATTGTGGGCGTACTCAGCCCAAGGGAGGTAGCGTGCCCACTGCATCGGGTGGTTTGAGCAGAGACTCCGGAGGATCTTTGTGATCTCCTGCTGAGTGCATTCCGTCAGGCCGTTGGTCTGGGGGTGATAGCTGGAGGACAAACTTAGGGACACATTAAGCAGCTTACAGAAAGCGCGGAAGACGCGGGAGGTAAACTGCGGACCCCTATCGGACACTATGTCCTCGGGGATTCCGTAATAACGGAACACCCAGGTAAACAGGAGCTCTGCGAGTTCGGTAGCGGAAGGCAGTTTCGGCAGTGGGAGGAGTTTACACATTCGGGAAAAGGGGTCAACAATAGTTGCGATCACGGTATGACCCTGTGAGCGGGGCAAGTCGGTCATGAAGTCCAGGGTGATGTGGGACCATGGGCGCAGGGGGGTCGGCAGGGGTTGGAGCAGCCCGGTGGGGGGGTGCCGATCTGCCTTATGCTGGGCAGGAAAGCACGAATTCCTCCACCTCCTCTCTCCAATTCAGCCACCAGTAGCGGCGCGAGACCAGGCGGGTGATCCCCGGGTGACCTGAACTGAGGGAGGTGTGGATCCACTGCATGAGGGCTTGACGGTGCGTGTCGTTGATGTATGGCTTACCCGGAGGGCACTCTGCAGGCACTGGCCGACTCCGGTGCTGATCACGCACTTCGCGGTCTGGGGCCCAGGTAATAGGTCTCAGAAAGCAGGAGGCGGGTAGGATAGGGGCGGGTTTCTCCGGCGTCGCTGCGGGATTGTAGAGCCAGGAGAGTGCATCTGCCTTGGCATTCCAGGACCCCGAGATGTAGGATACCTTGAACAGAAAGCGAGTAAAGAAGAGAGCCCACCTCGTTTGCCTGGGGTTGAGTCGCTTGGCAGTCTTTAGGTATTCGAGGTTTTGATGGTCTGTTAACACTTGGAATGGGTGCTGGGCTCCCTCCAACCAGTGGCACCACTCCTCGAGGGCTTCCTTTACCGCTAGAAGTTCGCGGTTCCCGATGTCATACTGCCGCTCGGCGGGGGTGAGCTTGCGGGAAAAAAAGGCGCAGGGGTGCACCTTACCATCGGGGGCACGTTGGGATAGCACTGCACCCACCCCGACCTCGGAGGCATCCACTTCCACAATAAAAGGCTCGGCTGGGTCCGGCTGTTGCAGGACAGGAGCTCTGCAAAACAGGGTTTTTAACGTGGTCCATGCAGTTTCTGCATCAGGAGTCCACGGCAGCAGCTTTCCCTTCGTTTGGAGCAGGGATGTCAGGGGTGCTGCCACAGTGCTAAAACCTCTGACGAACCAGCGATAAAAATTGGAGAAACCCAGGAAACGTTGCAGGTTTTTGACGGTTTTAGGTCGGGGCCAGTCTCTCACAGCTCTTACCTTCTCCTCGTCCATGCCCACTTTTCCGGGTTGAATCTGGTAGCCTAGAAACTTAAGGGAACAGACATGGAATTCACACTTTTCCCCCTTCACATATAAACGGTTTTCCCGGAGACGTTCCAGTACCTACCGAACGTGAGTTATGTGAGTGTCAAAGGAAGGAGAATACATCAGGATGTCGTCGATGTATACTATAACGAAGCGGTGCAACATGTCACCAAACACCTGACACATGAAGTTTTGGAGGATCGACGGAGTATTAGCTAGCCCGTATGGCATAACTAAATATTTGAATTGACCGGTAGTGTTAATGAAGGTCTTCCACTCGTCACCTTCGCGAATGCGGATTAGGTTGTAGGCGCTCCGCAGGTCCAGCTTGGTGAAGATCCTCGCAGAGCGCAGCTGTTCCAGAGCGGAGGGGATCAAGGGCAGAGGTTCTCGTCGTTTACAGGTGATGGCGTTCAGACCCCGGTAGTCGACGCAGGGTCGGAGACCCCCGTCCCTCTTCTTTACGAAGAAGAATCCACAGGAGATAGGGGAGGTGGATGGGCGGATGATACCTTGGGCGAGCGCTTCTTTAACGTAGACCCGCATGGAGTCCTCCTCAGGTCGAGAGAGGGCATACAGGCGTCCCTGGGGCCAGGGTGGTCCCTCCTCCAGGTCGATCGCGCAGTCAGTGGGCCGGTGGGGTGGCAGTCGGAAAGCCCGAGATCTGCTAAACATGTCTGAGAAAGCCAAATACTCATGGGGAATGCGGGTGCAGTCGTCGGGAAGGGGACTCTCGACCGAGGACACCTGACAGGGGAGAGAGAGGCAATGGGTAAAGCAGGACGGTGACCAAGCTACGATCTCCGCTTTAGCCCAGTCAATGCGGGGGTTATGCTGCTGTAGCCAGGGGTGGCCTAGAATTAGTCCATCTTGGACAATGGGAAGAACCAGGAACCATATCACCTCGGTGTGGATTGCTCCTACTTGTAAAATAACAGGACACGTCTGGTGAAGTACGCAACCCGTGGCCAGCGGGGAGCCATCCATGCCACACATCCTAATCGGTTTGGTGAGGGGTTCCAGCATGGAGCGTGGCCAGACTCTGATCCAGGAAATTCCCCGCTGCTCTAGAATCCACCAAGGCTCGGTGGAGCAGATGATTGCCTGGCCAGGAGAGAGAAGCAGAGACAACCATATGTGCCGTGGACCCACTGACAGACCCTAGAATCCCTACCTGGCTCTGGGAAGAGGGACATTGGGCTGGACGGGTCGGGCAGGACCGGATTAGGTGGCCCGCTTCCCCGCAGTACAGAGACAGTTGTTGCTGTAGCCGGCGCTGCCTTTCTGCAGGGGTGAGTGGAGCTCGACCGAGCTGCATGGGTTCCGCCTCCACGGCGCTTGGATTGGGCGGAGCACGGGGAGCCTCCGTACGTGAGCGGGTTCGGCATCGTTCGCGCACCACGTTGTCCAAGGCGATTGACAGCTGCATGTAGTCATCGAACTCCCTCGCCTCGCCCCAGCATACCAGTTCGGCTTGCAGCTCTGGGTTGAGAGCTCGTCTGTAGAGCACTTGCTGAGATGATGTCGACCAGTCGAGGCCAGCAGCGAGTGTCCGGAATTCCAGCGCGAAGTCCGTGGCGGATTTATTTCCCTGGCGGTCTAGGAGCCGGTCTCCCAGGTTTCTTCCAACCGCGGGGTGGTCAAACACGGCGCTGAAGGTCTGCTGAAAAGCTGCAGCGGAGTCCAGAACCGGACTCTTCTCGATCCAGAGGGCAGTCGCCCAGTCTCGTGCTCTGCCGGTCAGGAGAGAAATGACAAAGTGGACCCGGTCCTTGTCGTCCACAAACATGTCCAGGTGGTGGTCGATATACAGCCCACATTGCATGAGAAACACCCGACATTGGGGTTTCCATCATAACGCTCTGGGATCGCGATGGGGATCCCTCCGGAGGCATGGGGGGGTGTTACCGATAGGGGAGTGGTTGAGGCGACGCTCTGCTGGAGCTGTCCCACCAGCGCGTTCAGGTGGTCCACCTGATCCAGGGTGTCCTGCAGTTGCTGCCGGATGTTCGCCGGGTCCATGTCAGTCAGCGAGGTATTCTGTCACCGGGCACAGAGCACACAAGATAACGGGACTTCCGTAGAAGGACTTTATTTACTTGACCAGGCAAACAGAGTTGGAGGGGGCGATCAGAAGATGTAATCGGGGCATGGAGCAAGGGGTCTGGGAAGCCGGTGAAGTCAAGCCAAGGGAGGACACAGGACGTGGGACGGGCGGACACAGGTGGGAGTCGGGAAAGCGAGGAGTACCGGGACCAACACGGAAGGACTGGGCTAGGGCTGCAAAGAAGACAAGGAGAGAAACGCTCAGTAAGTTGCATAGGAATCAATAATACCTCGCACCGAGGAGAGGGAGGTGACTCCTTTTAAAGCCGCTGGTACAGGTGGACAAGATTCCGAAGATTAGGGAGTGCGCTCCGTCTGTCGGGGGCATGGTCGGGACGTGACACATTACCACCGTTATCCACTCTTCCCGTAACACTGGAATTGTCCCTCCAACACTCAAAACTGCTTCCTTTAATCCAATTCTTAAAAAAACAGGTGCAGATCCCTATAAATAATAATAATACATTTTATTTATAGGCGCCTTTCTAAACACTCAAGGACACCGTACAGTGAATGTTAAAGAACAATTTAAAAACCATGATAATGCAAAATATAAGATTAAAAACACAAGTTAAATTAAACAAAGCAACTGAATTCACAGAGAGAAAGCCAGCTTGAACAGATGGGTTTTAAGTTTCGATTTGAACAGTGGAAGTGAGTCATTGTTTCTGAGCTCCAATGGTAAAGCGTTCCAGAGTCGAGGTGCTGAGCGACTGAAAGCTCTGTTCCCCATGGTAGCCAGACAAGCGAAGGGGATAGTGTAATGGATGGAGTATGACGATCTGAGGGTGCGAGCGGGAGTGGCAACTTGTAGGAGGTCAGACAGGTATGGAGGGGCAAGGTTGTGGATGGCCTTAAATGTTAACAGCAAGATCTTAAAGTCAATACGGAACCTAATTGGCAGCCAGTGAAGCTCCTGCAAAATGGGAGTGATGTGGTGGACGGAGGGGGTTCGGGTGATAATACGGGCAGCGGAATTTTGTACCAATTGTAGCTTATAAAGGGATTTCTTAGAGAGACCAAAGAGAAGAGAATTGCAATAATCCAAGCGAGTGGTAACAAGACTGTTAACAAGAATAGCAGTGGAACGTGGGGTAAGGGAAGGACGTAGGCGATTAATATTACGTAGGTGGAAATATGAAGACTGGGTGATGTTATTAATGTGATACTGGAAGGATAAGGTGCTGTCGAGGATGACACCCAAACTCTTAACCTGGGGGGAGGGGAGGACACATGAGTTATCAATTACTAGAGAAATGTTGTCAGTGATGGACAGTGCTGATTTAGTTCCAACTAGAAGAACCTCAGTTTTGTCTTTATTTAATTTGAGAAAATTTAAAGAGAACCAGAACTTAATTTCTGCAAAACAATCAGTGAGGGTGGAAGTTAAACTTGAAGAATTCGGTTTGCTACTAAAGTAGAACTGGGTATCATCCGCATAACAGTGGAAATTGATACTGTACTTGCAAAAGATATTGCCAAGGGGAAGGAGGTAGATAATAAAGAGGAGGGGCCCCAGGACAGAGCCCTGTGGCACACCTGAAGTGACAGTGGAAAGCTGAGATGTGAAGGATTTGAGCTGAATGAACTGAGTACGGCCAGATAGATAAGATTTGATCCAGTGTAACGGAGTGTGCCTGATACCAATGGAGGATAATCTATCTATGAGAGTGTTGTGACAAATGGTATCAAAGGCCGCACTCAGGTCAAGAAGAATGAGAATAGTTAGCAAACCAGAGTCAGCTGCCATAAGTAGGTCATTAGTGATTTTTATGAGTGCTGTTTCTGTGCTATGAAGAGGGCGAAAGCCAGACTGGAACTGTTCATACATATGATTGTGTGATAAGTGAGAATGAAGTTGAATAGCTACTGTTTTTTCAAGAATTTTAGATATACAGATCTGGCCATCCAAATTGCGCGCAGGAAGGAAAGTGATCTCGCGTGACACCGGAGTATTTCCCGTGAACACAGAAAATGCATTGACACAGGAAAGACATGATCAGTAGGGGGCAGTCATGTAACGCACTGAACTGAAGCGGCAGCGAACATCACCGCGAGCTACTGTGCAGTAAAAGGCTCGTTTGAGATGAGCCAAATCTGCGCAGAATCGATGGGAAACGACTCGCTGAGGACACAGTTGTTCAAGCAACTGTGATGTTGCATTCTCTTCTAAAATGTTTTATTTTTTAATCTAATATCATGTCTTGTGTATCGTATTTATTTCCATATAAAAGCAACAGAACTGAAACTATATCTTGTTTATCAGCAACACAGCACGTGAGCGTGAATAACGCGATATCCGCATTTGATCTCATAGGTATCTGTTCCACTTTTTTAACTTGACATAGCAACCTGTTCATTATCAAAAATCGAATATAGTTAAAGGAACATATAAAATGTTGTACTGCTCAATTTAAATAGTCCATACAGTCTGTGCTTTAGGCCTGTAAGTGATTAGGCTGTGATTAGGCCTGTAAGTAGTATTTTTAACCAGCAGTAATTTAAAATAATACATTTGGCTATGCTAAATATATATATTTACATCTGCATATTTATGCTGGGTTCATTCTCGAAAGAGCGTTGACTGACAGTGATATCGAAGCAATTGACGGGACAAAAATATTTTCCCCGTTAGTTCAATTTTGTATGTATTGGCAAAGTGATTATTTTTAGTCTAATTTAGTTTAGTTTTTTTAGTTAATTTAGAAAAACGTTTGGAGCATTTTTTGATCGTTAAATATAAGGGGTATGTTGGGGTGTATTATTTCCTGTTAGAAAACATACATTTTAAAAGCTGAAAACATTAAAACATTCGCTATAAGCTGGAGCAAACATTGTTTATTTTTTTCTGTAGATGAAAAAAAAACACGGGTTAATAAACAAACATAGCATAACGCAAGCCTTTATGGATTCTTTTAATTCCTATAGCCTATTTCAAGGACAATGTAAGCATTATTTTACAACGAATCAATCAATGAAATGGTATAAAACAGAAAAATATTTTACAGTTTTGAATTATGTTTAGCTTCTGTCTGTATGACCATAAATTACAGAGTAACCGTCTCTTCTCATAGAAGGCTAAAAAATGCAGTGATCACGCAGGCTCCGGTACACGCAATATATTTTGCTAACTTGACAACCTGTTCATTATCAAAATCAAATATAGTTAAAGGAACACTGCTCAATTTAAATAGTCCATACAGTCTGTGTCATTCAGCATGAGCACCACCTCACTGTGATTAGGCCTGTAAGTAGTATTTTTAACCAGCAGTAATTTAAAATATCTTGAATTACATTTTAACTCCCCCAGAGCCAATGGCGATTTCCATTTGCCTCGGGATCCGATTTTCGGAATCCAAGATTACGTCACATCCGGTAAAAACTCGGAAAAACCGAGTCGGATGCGTTCCATTTGCCCCAGAAGTAGCAATACCATGGATCCATATGGAAAAAGCAAGATTTTTTGCTTAGCCGGACAACTTGTCGGATTTAAGGTGCCTCAGTTTAAATGGCCTTTATCTTCATTCACTTACAATTAGCCCGAACTACCTTAAATCTGACAAATAATCCGACTAATCATGAAATCCAATTCTAGAACGGTTAATTGGTAGCCATTGTTAGCCATATCACTTGATAACACATTACGCGCGGTGCTTCACGTATAAAACTCCGTAGCAACACGTCCACAGATAAATTGGACGATATAGTGTGTGCGACCGATTTAATGAGCCACAAATGAGAAGTAGTGCTTAAACAGGATAAAGCTACAACTTTCCCTTCTGTTGAGAAAGAGCGCAGCCATCTTCGATTCTGAACTCGGGATCCTCTGCGTTATCCGAGATATTTCTCAGATCTCCGAGAAACGGGAGCGTGCATGTCATCACTTCCGGCTTCGAAACTCGGAATCCGAGTTCCCAGGGCAAATGGAACGCACCACAAGCCTGCTCTTCTCACCTTTATTCATAGGGTGGGGGAAGGTGAATTGGCACGTTTAAAAGTGACACGAACGACCCCCTCTCATTAACATTTGCGAGGTTAGATCTTGTAATTTGAAGGGTTGTGAAAGCCATAAGGTATTGCTAGGGTGTAAAGTCCAAGAAGCAAGGAATATCTGCGCTGTGTTACTCGTTAGTTGCGCAGTAATAGTTTATGAATCACAAGAATAGGCCAACATGCAATTACGAAATACAATGCTCTGCAGTTTTTAATTTAACTTCTGAAGGCCATTTTGCGATCTCAATCGTCATACACCAGCATAGACCACCGTTTTCTCAATTATTTCTTAGATTTTTGTTTTAATATGCCACTCAATGCACATAATGCTATGCCTTTATTCTCAAAATAGACTATTAGGATCTCATATTGCTACAACTTTGTACACAATACGGCAACAACTTTACAACGGGACACGTTATTTTTGTTATTATTATATATTTTTGATAACAGCATATTCTCAACAACAACAATGCCAAAAAAGCTTATTTATTCAAGTGATCAGAAATATACAATCATCAGAAATGTGTCATACAGTACATATTGTCTCAATAGAATTCTGGCAAAGAGAACAAGCAGAGCCCACAGACCAAAAATAAAACAGGGACTAACCGGCTTGTAAAAAAGAAATCAGTGGGTATTTGCTAATTTATTATTACGCAAGCAGCGCCATGTGCAGTATAGCTTCATATGCCTGTCTGCGGTGTGAACATCATATTCACAACTAATTTTAATGTTACCATCTACAGGCTGTTCTAATTGAACGTAGATGTCCTGCTGCAGTCACTGTTTCCAAGGAACAGATGTCAGAATTCACAAGAAGGCTTCTGAATTTAGAGGCAAGGATTGGTTTTTTGGAGGCGCGTTTCAGTGAGAAAACTCATCCTCCGACAGCGGATCAATCCACATCCACAGATCCATCCGTTGTTCCTTCAACGTCTGTGGATACTCAAATGGACTGCCAAGTCTTTTGAGATGTGGTCATCTCCTCAGTCTGCTCACGAAGACCATTCGCTGTCAGTGCACCTGGGTAATGCTGATTTTGGTGTTCCTTCTTCAGCCTCTACACCATTAACTGTCCGGACTCTCAACCTACAAACCAGTTAGCGGACTCAGCATCTGTAGGATTAACCAACAACCCAGTGGTGACGAATTCGATGCTCCATAGTGAAAATTCACCGAATCAAGATTATTCAGCATTTTCTCATCCTTCCGTCATGACATCATTCCATTTGAGATTGCCTGAAACACCTCCCGTTCTCAACACCACCATCATATTCGCCGGTCTCCTAAAAGTAATCCTTCCAGATGTACTTTTAAATCATGTTTCAGTAGAGACCGAGAATAAACTGTATCTGGACTCAACAGGACCAGACGGGAAACCAAGGGCAGATCGTTTCGCTGTTCTGGGCAGGTTCTGTTAACTTTGACGGCTCCAGGGGGAAAAATGCACTGCCCAACAACCTTCGTCAAGCACTTTCAGATGCTGTTGGTCGGAGATTCAACCCCGCAGTTCGTGACTGGAAGCTGATGAGACAGACTTAACAAACTTCTCCGAAATAGAAGAACAACTTTTCCACTTTTTAAAAAAAAAAAAAAGTTAAAAAAAAAACTTGCAGAACTCACTGGAGTACTTTTTGTTACGATTCGTGCGTGCGGGGGAGCGTGCAGGCAAGCGAAGCCGAAAGTGCAGGCAAACGGGTTTTACTAGGCATAGACAGGACCAACACGGTAAACAACATCGACTAACATCAATGACGGACACCCAACTAAGGAAGACGTGGACTAATATACATGAAACAAGCCAAAATAACAGGGAACAGCTGGGCACAATTGGGGAAGCACACGTGGATAATGAGGGGGCGTGGCACACACGAGGAGCGGACGGAGCTGGGCGTGACACTTTTGATACTTAACAGTTGTATTCGTTGTCAGCCATATAATAAAAACTTGATTGTTTAGGATATCGGGGCGGCATGGTGGTGCAGTGGTTTAGCACTGTTGCCTCACACCTCTGGGACTCGAGTTCAAGTCTCTGTGACATGCTGAGGCTAATTGGGGATACTAAATTGCCCGTAGGTGTGCATGTGTGAGTGAATGGTGTGCGAGTGTGCCCTGTGATGGGCTGGCCCCCTGTCCAGGGTTGTTCCCTGAAAAAGACGAGCTACCTGTCAAACATGCGTACTGTATCTTCATTTGATGTTGCTTTAAAATGTTGAAATTTATAATGAATTTCTGATCGCGCTTGCGTCATGTCCGAAAAACGTGTTTTAGCTTTCACTCTCCGCACAAATGATTGGATATGCACCTAATAGCGCACATTTATATCTATTATTATTTATATCTATTATTTTACATCTATAGATTTCATTTTAGCCAATTTGATTTGATTTGAGAAGGCAAATTGAAACAGAGTAGGTCAACTCACTGTCTGCCGCTTGGTCTTTACTTTAAGAAACAAAAAGCTTACGTTTAACGAAAAAAATGCTCCAAACTTTTTTTTTCTAAATTAACTTAATAAAAAAGAAACTAAATTATAAATACTTTGCCATTACATACAGAATGAATTACCAATATGGCGCGAGACATAATGACGATATGGCACGAGAAACAATGACACCGGGAAAAAAATCCACTTTTCTCTCTGGCTGCCTGCTGTGAAACAACAGACATAACAAATACTGCCCAAATAGCCATCTTTGAGCGCGGAATCACTGCTGAGTTTGAAACAACCGAGGCATTGCTGTCTTTGCAAGCCATATTGCTTACCATACCAAAGGTGATGATTTGTTTGAGCAAGTTGTTTTGGCAATGAACAAATTTGAATTACTGTACCATTTGACAAGTTAAGTGGCCTTGCCACCGATTGAGCTTCAGCCATGCTTGGCCAGCAAAAGGGACTAACTGCATTGTTTAACTCTTGGGGGTCCAGTGCATCATCGTCAAGTTTTCGCGTCTATTTCAGTTTATATCTCGCTGAAATCTTACATCTGTACAATCATGAAAAAAACGCTGGCTAAATCCGTAATCTGTCATCTTTTCAAAACATCCATTGTCGGAAGTATTACAGTTTTTAAAATTGGGTTAAATCGGCATCGGGGGCGTGTAGTACCGCTCTCACCCGAAGATCGCTATTCACATTCTAAATAGCCACATTAGCGCGTATTCAGATCGCATTCGCATGGTAATTTGATTAACAGCGCAGCGATGAAACGCGATCCAGATACGTCCCCATCAGCGCCATAAAAGGGGGGTAGGGACGTGGCCAGGTGACAATGGCTCATTCATACACATGAAAGTTGCTAAATATTCAATGAAAGGAGCCAGAAATAGTTACGAGTTAGCTTTTTCTTATTTATTTATCCAAATGAATGTTGTGTCGCAGCGCTGGGCTCAGAGTTTGGGGGAACCACCCCTTAAGACACCAATTACGCCACCCTGGGAATTGCACCCAGGGAAATAGTTCCTAAGCTAAGTAAAACTCCAAAAAGGCACTCAGGTACGTTATACAAGGCAGCAAGAGACGTGACTCCACTTACAGTCTTTTATTAACAATCACAATAAAACACCATCCACACGGCAAATTAAAACCTCTGGGCTGGTCCACACAGGGTAGAAGGTTAAGCAGTCAGGCAGAAGATGGCAGCCTGGAACAAAAACACTACAACTCCCATGCACACATACCAGCGCCCTGCTGCTGCACACAATACAAAATGCCACCACAAAGTTCCCTTCCTCCCTAATGGCGTCCCAACCCGTCCCAAGTCTTAAAACACACAGAAATAATAAAACCCCTCGCTCTATACAATTAATCCTGGCAGTGAAACAGAGAATGACAATCCACTGATCCCCACATTCATAGTAGAGAAAAAGAGGCAAATCAGCAGAATCCGTGTATCATTCGTTCATCCGTTTTTAATATGAAACCAAAACAAGAAAAACGGAAAACCACTCGTATTTATCAGTTTTTGTTTCCAAAACCAAAACGACAAAACGGATAATCAAAACAAAAAAGGAACAAACGGATAACGAGCGCTCATGTCCGATTTTGCTTTTTTCATTTAATACAAATGCCGTGACCCGGAAATGACTGTACTGATAGTAAAACAAGCCCGAACAACGGTACTGCACCGCGGTTAAGTTAGCCTCATATTCGGTATTCAGTTTTCTAGCTTTAATGACTTTTCATGGAAGTAAGATGGGGCGTTTTTAATGACAGAATCGTGTTGTCAAGTACACAGACAACGATGCACACCGATTATTTTGGGGTTGGGTCATTCTCCATTTGTAGTGGGAAACCATGTTACAGAAGTTGCAAGGTTTTGAGGGGTGCATTAGACAATAATGAAGGGGTAGTTTCACTATAATCCAAATATTAACTTCCAT
Source organism: Paramormyrops kingsleyae (assembly GCF_048594095.1). NCBI lineage: Eukaryota > Metazoa > Chordata > Actinopteri > Osteoglossiformes > Mormyridae > Paramormyrops > Paramormyrops kingsleyae. The sequence continues at coordinate 3,991,274 of NC_132806.1, read as the reverse complement.
CAATCCATCCATCATCTACCGCTTGTCCGGGGTTCGGGTCGCGGGGGTAGCAGCTTCAGTAGAGGCACCCAGACCTCCCTCTCCCCAGCTAACCCCACCAGCTCCTCGGGGGGAACACCGAGGCGTTCCCAGGCCAGCCGAGAGATATAATCCCTCCAGCGAGTCCTGGGCCTGCCTCGGGGCCTCCTCCCTGTAGGACATGCACGGAAAACCTCTCCGGGTAGCCGCCCAGGAGGCATCCGCACCAGATGTCCAAACCACCTCAACTGGCTCCTTTCGACGTGAAGAAGCAGCGGTTCTACTCTGAGGCCCTCCCGGATATCCGAACTTCTCACCCTATCCCTAAGGGAGAGCCCAGACACCCTGCGGAGAAACCTCATTTCGGCTGCTTGTATTCGCGATCTCGTTCTTTCGGTCATTACCCATAGCTCATGACCATAGGTGAGGGTAGGGACAAAGATGGACCAATAGATCGAGAGCTTGGCTTTTTGGCTCAGTTCTTTTTTAGCCACGACGGACCGGTTAAGCACCTGCAGAACTGCAGACGCCGCTCCGATCCGTCTATCCAGCTCCCGATCTCGCCTACCCTCACTCGTGAACAAGACCCCGAGATACTTAAACTCCTCCACTTGAGGCAGTACGTCTTCCCCAACCCGAAGAGGGCAAACCACCCGTTTCCGGCCGAGAACCATGGTCTCGGACTTGGAGGTGCTAATCCTCATCCCTGCCGCTTCGCACTCGGCTGCGAACCACCCCAGTGCATGCTGGAGATCCCCAGCCGATGAAGCCAACAGGACGACATCGTCTGCAAAAAGCAGCGAGGCAATCCTGAGGTCACCAAACTGGACACCCTCGACGCCTTGGCTGCGCCTAGAAATCCTGTCCATAAATATGATAAACAGGACCGATGACAAAGGGCAGCCCTGGCGGAGCCCAACACGCACCTGGAACACGTCCGACTTATTGCCGGCAATGCGGACCAAGCTTCTGCTCCGTTCGTACAGGGACCGGATCGCCCACAACAGTGGACCCCGGACCCCATACTCTCGAAGCACCCCCCACAGAGCACCTCGGGGAACCCGGTCGTAAGCCTTTTCCAAATCCACAAAACACATGTAGACTGGATAGGCAAACTCCCAGGCCCCCTCCAGTACCCCTGCAAGGGTATAAAGCTAGTCCAGTGTTCCACGACCAGGACGAAAACCGCATTGTTCCTCCTGAATCCGAGATTCGACTATCGATCTCACCCTCCTCTCCAGTACCCCGGAATAGACCTTCCCAGGGAGGCTGAGAAGTGTGATCCCCCTGTAGTTGGAACACACCCTCCGGTCCCCTTTCTTAAATAAGGGGACCACCACCCCGGTCTGCCAATCCAGCGGCACTGTCCCTGACCTCCACGCACTGTTGAGAAGGCGTGTCAGCCACGACAGCCCCACAACATCTAGAGCCTTCAGGTACTCCGGGCGGATCTCGTCCACCCCCGGGGTCCGGCCACCACGGAGTTGTTTAACCACCGCGGCCACCTCAGCCTCAGTGATGGACAAGCCCCACCCAGCACCCTCGGGCTCTGCGCCCTCAGATGTCTCAAAGGCAGTATGCGTAGATGTATCTGAGGCAGGGTTGAGGAGGTCCTCAAAGTATTCCTTCCACCTCCGGATGATGTCCCCAGGTGAGGTCAACAGCCCCCCCCCCCACTATAAATAGTAGGAACCAGGAGCTGCTTCCCCCTCCTGATGCTCCGTATGGTTTGCCAGAACCTTTTTGAGGCCGACCGAAAGTCACTTTCCATGGCCTCACCGAACTCCTCCCACGCCCGGGTTTTTGCTTCTGCGACCGCCCGAGCCGCGTTCCGCCTGGCCCGCCGGTACCCGTCAGCTGCCTCCGGAGACCCCCGGGCTAATAATTCCCGGTAAGCCTCCTTCTTCAGCTTCACGGCCCCCCTCACCTCTGGTGTCCACCATCAGGTACGGGGGTTACCGCCACGACAGGCACCGACCACCCTGCAGCCACAGCTCCGTACGGCCGCTTCCACAATGGAGGTCCGGGACAGTGTCCATTCGGACTCAATGTCCCCTACCTCCCCCGGCATGCAGTCGGAATTCTGCCGGAGGCACGAGTTAAAGCTCCAGCGAACAGGAGCCTCTGCCAGACGTTCCCAGCAGACCCTCACTATACGCTTGGGCCTACCAGGTCTGACCGGCTTCCTCCCCCGCCACCTGAGCCAACTCATCACCAGGTGGTGATCAGTTGACAGCTCTGCCCCTCTCTTTACCCGAGTGTCCAAGACGGAGGGCCGCAGATCAGTTGATACGATTATAAAATCGATCATCGACCTGTAGCCCCGGGCATGTTCATACCATGTCCACTTATGGACACGCTTATGCTCGAACATGGTGTTCGTTATGGACAAACCATGCATTGCACAGAAGTCCAATAACTGAACACCACTCGGATTCAGATCAGGGAGGCCGTTCCTCCCAATCACCCCCTTCCAGGTCACACTGTCATTGCCCACGTGAGCGTTGAAGTCCCCCAGCAAAACGATGGAATCCCCCCGCGGCACACCAAATAGCATACCGCTAAGGGAATCCAAGAAGGCCGGGTACTCCGAACTGACATTCGGCGCATAAGCACAGATGACAGTCAGAGACCTATCCCCGACCCGAAGGCGCAGGGAAACAGCCCTCTCGTTCACCGGGGTAAACTCCGATGTTAATGCACCGAGCTGTGGGGCCACCAATAGCCCTACCCCAGCCCGGCGTCGCTCACCCGCCGCAACTCCAGAGTAAAAGAGCGTCCAGCCCCTCTCCAGGAGATTGGTTCCAGAACCCAAGCTATGCGTTGAGGTGAGCCCGACTATATCTAGTCGATACCTCTCAACCTCACGCACAAGCTCAGGCTCCTTCCCCACCAGAGAGGTGACATTCCATGTCCCGAAAGCCAGTTTTGTCAGCCGGGGATCGGACCGCCAGGGCCTCCCTTGGCCGCCACCCGATCTACAATGCACCGAACCCCTGACATTCCCCTTGCGGGTGGTGGGCCCACCTGGGCAAATATTAACTTACTAATGTTTAACTCTTTCATTGTCGCCGCCTAGTGGTTCAGACGCATACGTCCAAATTTTCAATAACAAAACAAAATGACGTTCAATAAAAGAAACAAATGTATCAAATCAACCAAAAACGGCTTGTTACACTACAAAAAACCTTTCAGATAATATCTGTAGAAAGTTGCGCAATTTTTGTGCCATGGTTTTTTTGTAACAAATAAAAATAAAATGACCATGGTAGCCATCTTTAAACGGGTCGAGTGTCCGGAAGTGAAATATAAGTGTTAATAAAATAAAAACTAAGCACTTCAAACTATTTCTTTCACGACCAATAATTCATAAACCGTCACAGTATCAAGACAAAACAGAAATTTTTCCATAAATATTACTGTCATGCTCTGAAATAGCTTGCTCACTCCTCGCGGAAAAATGTCAGTCGGCATTCTGTACATTCATGCAATGTTTTTTATCTTTTGAGTTTTAGAAGAAAACCAATGAATAAAATGACAAAGTCACCCTCATTTGAAAGCTTGATCTCTTATGTACATAAATCAATCACTGTAATCCTTCATTGTCAAGTATTTTTTCAAATATATGCTCTGCTTCCCTGCTAGCATATTATTTTTTACGCACTGAACCTTTGTCCATGGTTATGTTTCACCATAATAAACTTTTTGTATGAACATCAACTTACAGTGTCATCTGCTTCATCCAATAGAGGTGCGTCTAAGGTTTGCAAAATGGTATGGGGTGTGCTGATTGGGCATTGTTTTTCGCACTGGGGACATAAATGTGCAAATTATTCTCTGCCGGTGCAGTAGTTGTGGGAGTGTCTCGATTACGCATTGCGCAGACAATCTCCGTGACTTTACGCAGTAATTTTAGGACAACCACTTTTTTGACCAAAGGGAAAAATGGCTCGGAAGACGTTCACTGCTGAGGAGGCACAGAGGATGATTTTGGAGAGTGATTCGGGGGAAGAAAGTGAGGCATCCATCGCTGACTCCGTCGATTCGATGGAGGAGGACGCTTTTTTGCGAGGAGAGGATGTAATCCTCGACATGTAAGTACATTTATTTACATTTTACTATTGTATAGGTTTTTATAATTCCGTAATTCAAATTATAATTAACATTCCCTTTGGTAACAATTGTATTGTGGTACATCGGGAAAAGTTCCGCATCGCCTTTGTCAAGCTTTTCGCTGTTACTTGTCAGGCTTTGCACAAGGTTACGCGGGGCTTTCTTTGCGCAAAGTTATGCAGGGCACTTGTCGGCTTTGTTTGTTTGGGCAGAGTAGAGTTATGTCCGGGGCACATATTTTTGTTGCTTAGAATGTTACCCGGGGCTTTTTGGGCAGAGTTATGTCCGGGGCACTTGTCGGCTTTGTTTGGGCAGAGTAGAGTTATGTCCGGGGCACATATTTTTGTTGCTTAGAATGTTACCCGGGGCTTTTTGGGCAGAGTTATGTCCGGGGCACTTGTCGGCTTAGTCTGCTTGGGCAGCGTTATGTCCGGGGCACTTGTCGGCTTTGTTTGGGCAGAGTAGAGTTATGTCCGGGGCACATATTTTTGTTGCTTAGAATGTTACCCGGGGCTTTTTGGGCAGAGTTATGTCCGGGGCACTTGTCGGCTTTGTCTGTTTGGGCAGCGTTATGTCCGGGGCACTTGTCGGCTTTGTTTGGGCAGAGTAGAGTTATGTCCGGGGCACATATTTTTGTTGCTTAGAATGTTACCCGGGGCTTTTTGGGCAGAGTTATGTCCGGGGCACTTGTCGGCTTTGTCTGTTTGGGCAGCGTTATGTCCGGGGCACTTGTCGGCTTTGTTTGGGCAGAGTAGAGTTATGTCCGGGGCACATATTTTTGTTGCTTAGAATGTTACCCGGGGCTTTTTGGGCAGAGTTATGTCCGGGGCACTTGTCGGCTTTGTCTGTTTGGGCAGAGTTATGTCCGGGGCACTTGTCGGCTTTGTCTGCTTGGGCAGCGTTATGTTCGGGGCACTTGTCGGCTTTGTTTGGGCAGAGTAGAGTTATGTCCGGGGCACATATTTTTGTTGCTTAGAATGTTACCCGGGGCTTTTTTGGGCAGCGTTATGTCCGGGGCACTTGTCGGCTTTGTCTGTTTGGGCAGAGTTATGTCCGGGGCACTTGTCGGCTTTGTCTGTTTGGGCAGAGTTATGTCCGGGGCACTTGTCGGCTTTGTCTGTTTGGGCAGAGTTATGTCCGGGGCACTTGTCGGCTTTGTCTGTTTGGGCAGAGTTATGTCCGGGGCACTTGTCGGCTTTGTCTGTTTGGGCAGAGTTATGTCCGGGGCACTTGTCGGCTTTGTCTGTTTGGGCAGAGTTATGTCCGGGGCACTTGTCGGCTTTGTCTGCTTGGGCAGCGTTATGTCCGGGGCACTTGTCGGCTTTGTTTGGGCAGAGTAGAGTTATGTCCGGGGCACATATTTTTGTTGCTTAGAATGTTACCCGGGGCTTTTTTGGGCAGCGTTATGTCCGGGGCACTTGTCGGCTTTGTCTGTTTGGGCAGAGTTATGTCCGGGGCACTTGTCGGCTTTGTTATGCATACAGCGATTGTACATATTTTTGTTGCTTGTATCCTAAATATTTTTCTTTTTTCTTTCTTTTAGCCCCCAGAGGCCAGCATCTCCACCGGCTTCTCCACCTGCACGTCAGACGCAGTCTACTCGTGCGAAGAGGAGAAAGGTTAGCCAACCCAGCTCTTCTGGCCCAGAAAGCGAGGGTGGATGGCGCAAGGTGGAGACTTATGATGAGGAGCCTCAGCCATTCATGTTCTGCCCGAGGAGGGATCCTGGAGTTCAGCTGGACCTACATCAAGAATATAGCCCTCTTGATGTTTTCCGGCTGTTCTTCACGAAGGCTGTGCTGGCAACTCTGTGCCTGCATACTAACAAGTATGCAAGGCATAAGCACAGCCAGGGATCCAAGACGACTTGGAAGAACATTGACCCAGATGAATTGCTGAGGTATCTTGGTCTCAGCATTTACATGGGTTTGGTAAGGTTTGCGCACATCACGGACATGTGGAGGACTGATAATCTGCATCGCCACCCTTTCCCATCTTCTGTTATGTCTTGCAACAGGTTCAAGGCCATCTCTTCGTTCCTGCACATGAGTGATCCAGAAGCTGATGTCACCAACGACAGGCTGAAAGGTACTCCCGGCTACGACCCCCTGTTCAGACTGAAGCCCCTGCATGATGACATCATCATATCCTGCAAGGCATACTACCACCCACATCAGAACATCACCATTGATGAGCGCATGGTTGCTTCTAAAGGTAGGCACAGGATGAAGCAGTACATGAAGGATAAGCCAACAAAATGGGGCTTCAAGCTGTTTGTCCTGGCAGACAGCCTGACGGGGTACACATTCAACTTCAGTGTGTACCAGGGCAAACAGCTTGCACCTAGTGGGAAAGGGCTGAGTTTTGATTCTGTGGTCAACCTTCTTCCTGTGTCTTTTCTTGGAACTGGATATAGACTTTATGTGGATAATTTCTATACCAGCACTGCTCTCTTCACCCATCTGTATTCTCAAAACATTGCGGCCTGTGGCACAATCAGGCAAAATAGGATTGGCTTCCCTAAAACCAAGGTGAATGATCTGCCAAAGAAAGCTACACGAGGGGACATCAGGTGGATTAGGGAAGGTCCCCTCCTGTATGTGAAATGGAAGGACACAAGGGAAGTTACCATGTGTTCTTCCATCCACAAGGCTTTCACTGGAAATCAGGTTTCTCGCCGTGTGAAGGCAGCTGATGGGTGGAGACAGCAGCGTGTGCCAGTGCCTGATGTAGTGTTGGATTATAATAAATACATGGGGGGTGTGGACTTATCTGACGCCCTCATCAAGCACTACACTGTGGCCAAGAAGACCACGAAGTGGTATAAGAAGTTCTTCTACCACTTCGTGGATATTGCGGTTGTGAACTGTTTTATCATCCACACAGCAATCGCCAGGGAGAAGGAGCAGAGGCCTCTCACACAGAAACGCTTTCGAGAGATTCTGTGTGAGCAGTTGTCTGCCTGTGGACACACTGAGCAGGACGCGGCAGCAGAGGTGCCAGTGCCACAGCCACAGCCACAGAAGCAGATGTGCGTTCCAGTGGCTATTACTGACACTTCTGCTGTCGACTCCAGGCTGAAGGCCACACAGGGCCGGAAGTACTGTGTGCACTGCCACTCCAAGAAGCTAAGTAATAAGACAATTTACAAATGCTTAGCATGCGATGTGCCACTCTGCATAGTTGCAGACCGCATCTGTTTTGCAGAGTGGCATTTGCAGAAAAACGCATAGATGGGCAGTGCACACAGGGGCACACTGTCTTGGTTAGGTTTGGCATAAGTTGTGTAGTAATGTGACTAAATGTTTCTTGTGTTTTGCGTGCAAATAAAATGCAGTTTTTTTCCAGCATGTGTGGTCATATTGTGTGAAATCATTTTTCTTGAGTTATTTTGGACATGTTTGGCACAATTTGCATGAATAAAATATAGTTTTCCTTCAACATGTGTGGTGGTGTGTGAATGTTTCTTATGACTCATAAGTGGTAATGCATTTAGAGAGAGAGATGCTATCCCAAAAAACACTGCTAGTTACACTGTGGCCATGTGGCCATTTGGATAGGTTTTGGATAGGTCTCGGACATGTTTGGCACAATTTGCATGAATAAAATATAGTTTTCCTTCCACATGTGTGGTGGTGATGTGTGATAATGTTTCTTATGACTCATAAGTGGTAATGCATTTAGAGAGAGAGATGCTATCCCAAAAAACACTGCTAGTTACACTGTGGCCATTTGGATAGGTTTTGGATAGGTCTCGGACATGTTTGGCACAATTTGCATGAATAAAATATAGTTTTCCTTCAACATGTGTGGTGGTGTGTGAATGTTTCTTATGACTCATAAGTGGTAATGCATTTAGAGAGAGAGATGCTATCCCAAAAAACACTGCTAGTTACACTGTGGCCATGTGGCCATTTGGATAGGTTTTGGATAGGTCTCGGACATGTTTGGCACAATTTGCATGAATAAAATATAGTTTTCCTTCCACATGTGTGGTGGTGATGTGTGATAATGTTTCTTATGACTCATAAGTGGTAATGCATTTAGAGAGAGAGATGCTATCCCAAAAAACACTGCTAGTTACACTGTGGCCATGTGGCCATTTGGATAGGTTTTGGATAGGTCTCGGACATGTTTGGCACAATTTGCATGAATAAAATATAGTTTTCCTTCCACATGTGTGGTGGTGATGTGTGATAATGTTTCTTATGACTCATAAGTGGTAATGCATTTAGAGAGAGAGATGCTATCCCAAAAAACACTGCTAGTTACACTGTGGCCATGTGGCCATTTGGATAGGTTTCAGATTTCATCAGGTTTTGGATAGAAAAGGCTCCCAGTTGCACCATTTGTTCTTTCCTCCGTAAAACCTGTTGGACTGCATCAAATGATATGAAATTGGGCACACATGTAGAAAACAAGTTTGGGAACCAGATTTTTAAAATTGAACCTAATCCATCATGTAGTTTTTGAAATATTTACAAAAATCCAAGACACAAAGACAGGTTTTTGTATTTTTCCAGCTGTTTTTGTTATATTCGCCTGTCCATAAATTATACACAGGTTATTCATTTCGTTATTGAACTTCCTACAATCAATTGTAAAGGGGTCAGCTTTGATTTTAGGTATCAGGCATGTGTCTGTGACTTTTATATCTGAAGTTATAAGGTAATTATTCCAAAGAGGGAAGAAATGCCCCCCCATGCAAGGGGCCCCTGGTGCCCTCCATAGAGTTAATAACACAGTGTCTAATATAATGCAGACACTAAAAACGGTAACTGGTAGACAAGAAAACAGGTCAAGATGACCTCCTCCTAAATAGATTGAGGGGTTAATCATTTAAGAATGCAACTAATAATTCTTCCCGACAGTAAAAGAACAGGAACCGAGCAGGGCAGGAGGGCCTTGTTCCCGATAGTAAGAGAACAGGAACCGATCATGTACAGTAGCTGACACTTATTTTTACTCTTTTCTGGGGACAGGCACACACACTGACTAGAGCAAAAGTCAAAATCTGTGGTAGTCACGTAGGTGGAAAAGTACAGGAAATGGGGGCCACACCCCAAAAGGCCTATAAAGACCTAGAACCGACACCTATGGTTCGAGCTTCTTCCTGTACATGCTGAATATATGTCAGATAGTTGCTCCCAGATTGCAATCTGTTAGAGAATAAACTGGTGACCTGCAACCACTCCTCGACTGTGCAGTGAATCTCTTCTCATCAACGGACTCTCGCAGAGTGGTGACTCCAACAGTTTAAAAACATGCTTAACAATTAGGCACATCTGCAAATGTCAGCATGTACTTTCATATATACAAATTTCCCTCATGATTTTTTTCTTCCTTCAATTTTTATCATGTTTAAAAGTTCTTCACTAGTAAAACAGCTCAGTGTATGACTAAATTTCATCATTTGAGAAGCCATTTTTAATAATATATTTATTTTAATAGTATACTTATTATTGTTATTACTTATCCAATATTTGTTACTCATAGTCCAGGCTATATTCCAATTGATATTTTAATTTGTTCCAAATGAACTCAGACCACAAAGTAGCAACGTTATGCATCAGGATTCTGGTGTATTTATTATTCCACTTTTAATCTTTTGTTAATAACATTTATTGTGGCATCCTGTCAAGTGTGCTGCAATCTTGCAGTAGTTTAAGAAGACCTAAAAAAAATTGATCAGAGCTGCTTCGAGACGCAGACACTTAAGTCAGTCACTCTTGTTCTTTCTATTCGTATCACGAAGCTGTAAAAATATATTTAGTTTCTACCTATATATATTTGGAAAGTAGGTTTCTGAGGGTGTTTTTTAAATGTGTATATGACAAAAACTTGCAGTTATTTAAATGGTCTCGCGAGAATTCTGTCAGATCCCGCGCTGGCGCCCCCTAGAGCTGGCCATGGTGTTTGGCTACAGAATGTTGTTCCTTGCGCCACCTGGTGGATATTCTATGAAGCGCAACAACGTTTTAAAAAAATCTGAAAAAGCGCTTGCAGGGAGACGTGTGATCACGCGTGCCGAATTGCAGGATGCCGCGTGAAAATAGACGCATTTTTAATGGCCAGATCTGTAAATGGTAAGTTAGATATTGGACGGAAGGACGATGGAGGAACAGTTCCAGTGGTTAGAGATGAGTAAATGATAGAAGAAATGAGGGGAAGCAGAGAAGGGAGACAGGCTTTTACCAGATCTGTGGGTAGAGGGTCTAACTGACAGGTGGAGGACTTGGACTTACATATAATATCTGAAATTTCTGAAAGGGTGGGAAGCTGAAAGGATGAAAATGTAAGAGTAGGGGAGTAGAGTTCAAATGAGCTACTAATGGAGGCTGACCCAAGGTCCCAATGGATCCTCTGTATTTTTTCGTTAAAGAAGGACATAAGGGAATTACAGAAATCTGTTGAATAAAGTTGGGATGGTAAAAAATCCGGGGGTTGGGTGATATTGTTGAGTATTGAAAACAATGCCTTAGTATTACCCTTATTGGATGAAATTATATGGGAAGAATAGTTGGATTTAGTTTGAGCAATAGAATCTCTGTAGTATGATATATGGTCTTTGAACATCTCTTTGTGAACAGTTAGTCCAGTTTTCCTGTAAAGCCTCTCTAGTTGGCGACCTTTGGTTTTCAAAAGCCGAAGTTCAGGTGTAAACCAGGGAGCAGAAAAACAAAAAGAGACATCTGGTTTTCAATGGGGCAACAGAGTTAAGAATGTCGCGAAGCCCAGAGTTGTAATAGGTAACTAAGTCTTCTGAGGTGGAAATATTGGTAATGTCCATAAGGGAGTTAATGCTTGACATAAGTAAATCCAAATTAATATTCTTGATATTGCGAAAGGAAATGAAACGAGGGAACTTCTGAACATAAAATGTGAGTTCAACTTTGAATGAGATGAGGAAATGATCGGTTATGGGGAGTTCGACTGCTGTACAATCAGAGGGGATAACACCAGAGCAGCAATTTAAATCCAAAATATGCCCTTTAGAGTGGGTCGGAGCATCACTGTACTGCTGAAGTCCAAAACTCTCGAGACAAGATATAAAGTCAAGGGGTTATTATTATTGTCCATGTCCATCCATCCATCCATTTTCTCCCGCTTATCCGAGGTTGGGTCGCGTGGGCAGCAGTCTCAGCAGGGAAACCCAGACTTCCCTCTCCCCAGCCACTTCATCCAGCTCCTCTGGGGGAATCCCGAGGCGTTCCCAGGCCAGCTGAGAGACATAGTCCCTCCAGCGTGTCCTGGGTCTTCCCCAGGGCCTCCTCCCAGTGGGACATGCCCGGAACACCTCACCAGGGAGGCGTCCAGGACGCATCCTAATCAGATGCCCGAGCCACCTCATCTGACTCCTCTCAATGCGGAGGAGCAGCGGCTCTCCCGAATGACCGAGCTCCTCACCCTATCTCTAAGGGAGAGCCCAGCCACCCTGCGGAGGAAACTCATTTCGGCCGCTTGCACTCGCGATCTCGTTCTTTCGGTCACTACCCATAGCTCGTGACCATAGGTGAGGGTAGGAACGTAGATCGACTGGTAAATCGAGAGCTTTGCCTTTTGGCTCAGCTCCTTCTTCACCATGACTGACCGATGCAGCGCCCGCATCACAATCCGCCTGTCGACCTCCCGCTCCATCGTCCCCCCACTCGTGAACAAGACCCCGAGATACTTAAACTCCTCCACTTGCGGAAGGATCCCATCCCCGACCCGGAGAGAGCATTCTACCCTTTTCCGGCTGAGGACCATGGTCGCGGATTTGGAGGTGCTGATTCTCATCCCAGCCGCTTCACACTCGGCTGCGAACTGTCCCAGCGAGAGCCGAAGGTCACGGTCCGATGAAGCCAACAGGACCACATCATCTGCAAAAAGCAGAGACCTAATCCTGAGGTCACCAAACCGGACACCCTCAACGCCCTGGCTGCGCCTAGAAATTCTGTCCATAAAAGTTATGAACAGAATCGGTGACAAAGGACAGCCCTGACGGAGTCCAACCCTCACCGGAAACAAGTCCAACTTATTGCCGCTCATGCGGACCAGACTCTGGCACCGGTCATACAGGGACCGAACAGCCCTTAAAAGGAAGCCCGGCACCCCATACTCCCGGAGCACCCCCCACAGGACTCCCCGAGGGACACGGTGGAATGCCTTCTCCAAGTCCACAAAACACATGTAGACTGGTTGGGCAAACTCCCACGAACCCGCCAGAACCCTGCGGAGACTATAGAGCTGGTCCACTGTTCCACGGCCGGGGCGAAAACCACACTGCTCCTCCTGAATCCGCGGTTCGACAATCCGGCGGACCCTCCTCTCCAGAACCCCGAATAGACCTTACCAGGGAGGCTGAGGAGTGTGATTCCCCCTATAGTTGGAGCACACCCTCTGGTCCCCTTTCTTGAAGAGGGGGACCACCACCCCGGTCTGCCAGTCCAGAGGCACTGCCCCCGATGTCCACGCGATGCTGCAGATGCGTGTTAACCAAGACAGCCCCACAGCATCCAGAGCCTTCAGGAACTCTGGGTGGATCTCATCCACCCCTGGGGCTCGACCACCGAGGAGCTTTTTAACCACCTCAGCGACCTCCACCCCCGAGATAGGGGAGTCCACACCCAAGTCCCCATACTCTGCTTCCACATAGGAAGGCGTGTTGGTGGGATTGAGGAGGTCTTCGAAGTACTCCCTCCACCGACCCAAAACGTCCCGGGTTGAGGTCAGCAGCACCCCATCCCCACCATAAACAGTGATGATGTTGCACCGCTTTCTCACCCGGAGCCGCCGGATGGTGGATCAGAATCGCCTCGAAGCCGTCCGGAAGTCGTTTTCTATGGCCTCACCAAACTCCTCCCAAACTCGAGTTTTTGCCTCAGCGACCGCCGAAGCCGCATCCCGCTTGGCCTGCCAGTACCCGTCAGCTGCCTCTGGAGTCCCACAGGCTAAATAGGCCCGATAGGACTCCTTCAGCTTGACGGCATCCCTCACCACTGGTGTCCACCAGCAGGTTCACGGATTGCCGCCGCGACAGGCACCGACTACCTTACGGCCACAGCTCCGGTCCGCCGCCTCCACAATGGAGGCGCAGAACATGGCCCATTCGGACTCAATGTCCCCCGCCTCCCCTGGGACATGGGAAAAGTTCTGCCGGAGGTAGGAGTTGAAACTCCTCCTGACAGGGGATTCAGCCAGACGTTCCCAGCAGACCCTCACTATACGCTTGGGCCTGCCAGGCCTGGCCGGCTTCCTCCCCCACCAGCGGAGCCAACCCACCACCAGGTAGTGATCAGTTGACAGCTCCGCCCCTCTCTTCACTCGAGTGTCCAAGACATGCGGCCGCAAGTCCAACGACACGACTACAAAGTTGATCATCGAACTGCGGCCTAGGGTGTCCTGGTGCCAAGTGCACATATGAACACCCTTATGCCTGAACATGGTGTTCATTATGGACAATCCGTGGTGAGCACAGAAGTCCAACAACAGAATACCACTTGGGTTCAGATCGGGGGGGCCGTTCCTCCCAATCACGCCACTCCAGGTCTCACTGTCATTGCCCACGTGAGCATTGAAGTCCCCCAGCAGAACAAGAGAGTCCCCAGAAGGAATGCTCTCCAACACCCCTTCCAGAGACTCTAAAAAGGGTGGGTACTCTGAACTGCCGCTCGGCGCATATGCGCAAACAACAGTCAGAACCCGTCCCCCCACCCGAAGGCGAAGGCAGGCTACCCTCTTGTCCACCGTGGTAAACCCCAATGTGCAGGCGCCCAGCCAGGGGGCAATAAGTATGCCCACCCCCGCTCGGCGCCTCTCCCCGCAGGCAACTCCAGAGTGGAATATGGTCCAACCACCTTCAAGGAGACTGGTTCCAGAGCCCAAGCCATGCGTCGAGGTGAGCCCGACTATGTCTAGCCGGAATTTCTCAACCTCGCGCACCAGCTCAGGCTCCTTCCCCATCAGAGAGGTGACATTCCATGTCCCAAGAGCTAGCTTCTGCAGCCGAGGATCGGACCGCCAAGGTCCCCGTCTTCGGCCACTGCCCAGCTCACAATGCACCCGACCCCTATGGCCCCTCCTACGGGTGGTGAGCCCATTGGAAGGGGGACCTACGTGCCTTGTTCGGGCTGTGCCCAACCAGGCCCCATGGGTATAGGCCTGGCCACCAGGCGCTCGCCATCGAGCCCCACCCCCAGGCCTGGCTCCAGGGGGGGGCCCCGGTGACCTGCGTCCGGGCAAGGAAAAACGTGTTTCCAATATTTTTCTCATCATATGGGGTCTTTTGAGCCGAACTTCGTCTGGTTCCTCACCCCGGACCTGTTTGCCTTGGGTGACCCTACCAGGGGCATAAAGCCCCAGGCAACTTAGCTCCTGGGATCACTGGAACACACAAACCCCTCCACCACGATAAGGTGTCGGCTCCAGGAGGAGTATTGTCCATGTGTATATTAAAATCCCCCAGCAATATTATATTTGACAATAACATAGATAGGTGGGTTAGAAAAGCAGCAAAGTCATTTAAAATGTCAGTATGTGATTTAGGGGGACGGTAAACAGTTGCAATGATGGTAGGAGTACTGTAGGTCCAGACAGTTGACATACAGTGGATTCAAAGGACCCGAATGTCTGAACAGACACCGGGGAAACTCTCCATTTCTCACGGTAAATTATCGCGAGACCTCCGCCCCGACTGGAGCCACGGGGTTCAGATATATAAACAAACCCCGGATGAGTAGATTCATTAAGCTGAGAAAAGTCATCAGGCAGTTGCCATGTCTCAGTTAAACAGAAAAAGTCAAACTTACGGTCGATCAGGAGATCCTGGATGAGATGTCCCTTGCTCTTAAGTGAGCGGATGTTTAACACAGTGTTTCCCAACCTTTTTTGAATTGTGTACCCCCTGAGAGATTTTCTCATACCACAAGTACCCCCTTTGTCAAATGTGTTGATGATTCAATAAAAGTAGAACGTACAACTGATTATCAAATTTAAAACATTTTATTAAATCTCCATAACTTGAACATTTAATTATTGGGCATTTTATTCTTTTCAGTTTAAATTTAACATAAATATATATGTTGCCACGAAAGTGAATGATAAATCTGAAAATAAATACTAAATTTTAAAAAAAGTACATTAAGCAACACATCCCAGACAGATTTTCTTTCTATACCAAGGCACAGCTAATGGAATGGCTGATAATATTTACCCATCATCAGGGAAATTAAATATTAAAATTTTTTCCACGTACCCCCTGTAATGTGCTCGCGTACCACTAGGAGTACGCGTACCCCCGGTTGGGAATCACTGGTTTAACAGACCGAAGTTGACAGTTGAAGTTTCACGTAAGGTAGTAGTGCTAGTCGACTGAGTTAGGCTTGCTAGCACACTGTGGTCGACAGTCCTGCTGGAGTTACACGGAGGACGACGGGAGCTGGACCAGATGGAGCTTATTGTTTTTGAGGTGTCGGTCAGGAAACCCCGGCAGGACCCACGGTGAATGTATCTCCGGCGAGGGCAGAAAGCGATGTCCGGGTAAAGCTGCAGTATAATCGGCGAATGTTCAGACAGGTGGAAACGTAGCCGGAGGAGCTCAGCCGCCGAATATTGGAGCAGACCCGTTGCAGGTTGGAAAACAAGCGACAGTGGAGTCCAGATAAACACAAACCAGATAAAAATGCTACTGAGCCACATGGTGAGTGAGGAGCTTGGACAACTTAACAACTTCAGTGTCCAGTGGGCAGATCCAGATTCAAGGAAGACTCGATACTGGCGAGCAGCGGCAGTCAGATCGCGCCAGCGTTCGCCCAACCGGAAATCCAAAAAAGTAATCCATTAAAAAAAAGCTATAACTTCAATAACCTTCATCCTATATCAAACCTCCCTTTTATTTAAAAAATTCTTGAGAAAGTTGTTGCCTCCCAGCTTCACACACACCTCAGTAACCATAACCTCTATGAACAATTCCAGTCTGGTTTTCGCCCCCTCCATAGTACAGAAACAGCATTACTAAAAATCACCAATGACCTCCTGATGGCGGCAGATTCTGACCTTGTCACCATTCTCATCCTCCTAGATCTGAGCGCAGCCTTTGACACTATTTCTCACAATACTCTTCTGAATAGATTATCATCCATTGGCATCAGTCATACTCCCCTTGCTTAGTTCACCTCATATCTCTCTGGCCGCACTCAGTTTATCCAACTCAAATCTCACTCCTCCCGTTCATTCCCCGTTTCAGCCGGTGTTCCCCAGGGTTCAGTATCGGGGCCTCTTTTATTCATTATTTACATACTACCACTCGTCTTCCCTCTCAGACTGTCTAATGGAGATTAAATCATGGTTCTCCACTAACTTTCTCAAACTCAATAGCAATAAAACTGAAGTTCTACTCGTTGGTACAACTTCCACTCTAACTAAACCCCACAGTTTCTCCATCAATATTGATAATTCCGCTATACACCCCTCTACCCAGGTTAAGAATCTGGGCGTCATCCTAGATAGTACTCTTTCATTTCAGTCACACATTAATCATATCACCCGGTATGCATACTTCCATCTGCGCAACATAAACCGACTCCGTCCCTTCCTCACTCCCCATGCTGCTGCCATCCTTGTTCATAGCCTCGTCACTTCTAGGTTTTGATTATTGTAACTCTCTTACAACAAGTCCCTCCGTAAACTCCAACTCCTTCAGAACATTGCAGCTCGGGTAGTAACTCGTATCCCCTCCAGGTAACATATCACCCCAGTCCTTCAACAGCTTCACTGGTTGCCCATAGAAACTATAATAGTATTCAAAATTCTAGTTCTCACTTTCAAATGCATTTACAAGCTCGCCCCTCCCTATCTATCTGGCCTGCTTCACATTGCCACCCCATCCCGATCTCATCAGATCTTCATCTGCCACCCATTTTATTGTTCCCTCTGCCCGCCTCAACACCATGGGACACAGAGCTTTTAGTCGCTCTGCTTCCCGACTTTGGAACTCACTCCCGCCGGATATCAGAAATATCGATTCTCTTCACTTGTTTAAATCAAAACTCAAAACCCATCTGTTTAAGTTGGTTTACTCGAATTAGACGTATTGTTGTCTGATTATGTAAATAACTCTTTTTAACTATTTGTTTTTATTGTTTGTCTTTTATGGACTATGTAAGGTGACCTTGGGTTATAGAAAGGTGCCCACAAATATAATGCATTATTATTATTATTATTAGAGGTTGACCAGGATTACACTACAGCTTTGGAGGACTTTGTTCAGCTAGACCTGATATACATACAAGACACATACTGAGGGAGTGTACCTGTGTTAATGTGAATCTGACTGCTGGACTGCAGCAACTCCCTGGTGTCACGCCCACAGGGGCGGGACTGGACAGGTGCAATTTTATCGATGCTAACCTGGCTAACCTGATGAATCTACCCCTTCAGAAGTTAGCCTATCCCATTTCCATGCAAGGGGTGACAGGAGAACGAATGGTGGAGGGGACGGTTCACCATCGAACTCACCCCTTCCTGATGCAAGTGGGGGTTCTACATGTCGAATCCATAGAAGTCTTTGTACTGCCACAAGCTAAGGATCCTCTGATACTGGGTCCACTACGGGACGTAGCCCCCCATCTTTCTTCTTTATGAAGAAAAAGCCGGCTGTCACTGGAGAAGTGGAAGGCTGGATGATACCCTGCTTGAGTCCATCCCGGATGTACATCTCCAAGGATTCCTCATCCTGCAGGGAGATGGGGTACAACCTGCCTCTTGGTAAGGTAGCTCCATCCAGGAGCTCAATTGAGCAATCGCAATCCTGGTACGGTGAGAGACGGAATGCTCTTTCCTTACTGAACACATCCTTAAAGTCCCGGTACTCCTCCGGATCTGAAAACTTAGTTCCATCAGGCACATCCAGACAAGCCAGCCCCTTGTCCGCAGGGTTGGCCCCGCAAACGTCGTCGGCCTCCTGGAGGCGGCCGTCGGGGGGGGGTACTGTCACGCCCACAGGGGCGGGACCGGACAGGTGCAACGCATCCGCTAATGATTAGCCACGTATAAAAGCAGAACCAAACCCAATACTCCTCGCGAAGTATTGTGCTGATGTTTCATAGCCTTACCGAGCGTTCTTCCAGGCTTCTGTCTGCCGCTTCTCACCACCTTACCTGTCAGCCCCGTATGTGATCCTTACCTTATTGCCTTCCCTCCTCGTCGGACTGACTTCCCTGGCATTGACCCTGGACTACGTACCACGACTAAGATCTCAGCGCGTCCCCTTGGCTTCTTCACATCGGCTCCCCAATCGGGGGATTTCCCTCGTGCCTCCCTCTCTCGTCCTGACCTCCCGGACAGAAGAGCTGGCGGGTTGCTTCCCTGCAGGGCTCCCCCTCTGTGCTGACTACCACCCCGAACTATTAAAACCTTTGTTTCCCTGCATTTCTGGGTCTCTGTTCTCCTTCTTGCCCGAACGTAACACCTGGCTTCCTCCATCTCCATCTTTGAACCCTCTCACCCTCACTGGCAGCACCTCAGGGCCTAGAAATACCAGCATTCAAGAAGTGAAAATACAGACGGAAATTGGGAATAGCCTGATAAATGAGGCAGAAAGTAAAAGACCCTTTGACTGTGCTCTTTACTCGTGTCTGTATAAATCTCACCAAGTAGAACTTTACAGAATAAAGACTGGCTGAGAGTGTAAATGGAAATGCTGATAAGGAGTCAGGAACATAAAGTGCTCATGTAGTGCACACCTGGGTCCAGAGGGCACTTGTTCAGATGGAAAACTGAACAGGTGTCTTTCGTGCTAAATCACAGCCGGTGCTGCTCAAGATGATGGACACTGTGGGGAAAAAAAAGTTTTGAATGAAACGACACATAAGAGTAACAGTGCAGCCTGTGAATGAGTCCTTGGTCACGTCTCCCCAGCTCATGACTTGACCCCAAAACTGGCTTTATACACAGGAAACTCACTGAAACTCAACACAACATTATCCCTACCTTGCCTGGGGAGTTTCACCTGGTTACTGAGATGCCAGGCTGCACAGACAGTCTTACCAGCAACAGATCCACTATTAAGGGGTGCGAAGCGTCTGCTACCTGCACATGGCTGTACATCTGTCGGCTGCATTTGCGCTGCTCCTCCCTTCTATAAAGAGGACTGTTGAACAGCAGTGTGAAGAAAATGCAGAGAAGCAGAAGTCAGTGGAAAAAGCCCCATTACTAACCCTAAGCCCAACTTACTGCAAACAGCACACTGTATTTCATATGTCTGCATCATGTTTGCCATTTAATTTCCGTAATCTGTGGCAGTCAGTGACAATGACTTATTCATTACCAAACAGTACTGAGATTGTGCAGAGTGAGGGACTTAGGGAGTGTTACAGAAGAATAAAAGCCGAGTCCCATATCCAGGCGAGATGCGTAACTGATGAACGTTTCAAACTCTTACCTCCATTGTACTGACAGGAACGGCGAGCTGCTATGGCGTCATGGCATCAAACCTCTGTTTTTCCAGGCAAGAAAACAACCAAGACCAGCCTTAATTATCTCAAATATATTATACTTTGAAGACTGATATAAATGGTAAATACGAGATGTGAGTACCACCCAACACTACCAGTTACTCATTGAATACTCAGTCATGAAGAAATGTAATCTAAAGTTATAATTATGGGGACACGTGGCCGTCCACTGCAGGTGACAATGTCCTAAACTCTTTAATACTTAAAGAATGTTTACAGTTATTATTTTATAAGGACACATAAAACTTCAGTAAATTTATGGAATATATACTGCAGCAACTACTTTTTGGTCATTTATTAAGTAACTTGCTAAATTTTTCCCTGGGGGATCTTCTAATTATGCTGAAATTAAAATGTAACTTACAGCACAAAAATATGGAATCATATGCACATGGGCCTCTTGCGCGGTGGAGGTGAACTCGAGCTGCTGGTGTCATCGGGCTCAGCCTTGCGCTTCTTCTGACTGGTGTCAGCGTGGCTCTGAGGAGGCCTCTTCAGTCTCCAGTGCAACAGAAGCCCTAAAGGGCAAAACACAAATTCGAAAACACACCAGCAAATATGAAAACACAACAGCAAATTCAAAAACACAACAGCAAAAGCGAGGACACACCATCAAATATGAAAACACAACAGCAAAACTGAAGACATGCCAGCAAAAGAGAAAACACGCCAGCAAAAGAGAAAACACGCCAGCAAAAGAGAAAACACGCCAGCAAAAGCAAAAACACACCAGCAAGTTCGAAAACACGACAGCAAAAATGAAAACACAAAAGCAAAAATGAAAACACAACAGCAAAAATGAAAACAACAGCAAAAATTAAAACACACCAGCAAATATGAAAACACAACAGCAATAGCGAAAACACTTCAACATTAGCGGCACTGAAAACAGAAAGGGTATGTACCCACTGATCATCACGTGTTTGTTACTGATTGGTCAGGGAGCCTGTCAATCATTGTCCCAGCATCTTACAGGGGTAATACATGAAGAAAGGGAAAATGTTTTGCCCTTACTATGTGTCACGTCCAGCTCCGTACGATCCTCGTGTGTGCCACGCCCACCTCATTAACTCGTGTTACAGTTTTTTTCAATTGCTTAAGCACAATTTTGAAAACGGGCCCGGTTTTTCATGACATTTCACACAATTATTAAAACACTTCACACAATTAGCACAACACCTCAGATTATTAGCAAAATGGAACACTTTAGTCAAAACTCTACAATTTCTTACAAAAACCCTATTTTCTTGTCAAAACATCCCACAAATCCATCATATGGTCTGATTCTGTTTCATTCAGTTAAACACTCCTGTGCTTATCTTAAAATACTTGTAACATTTACACAGAGAAAGTGTAAAAATAGATTTGTAAACATTACATGACACTGGTTGTGAAGACCAATGGAATTATTTATGTATCTTCATGCCACAGTTTTTGTAAATATATAAGCCCAGAAAAGAAAGATCACACTAAACATGATCTGCATCTCTTCGCCTAGCTGGGTCTGGCCACAGGGCCTCGTCAACATCACAGGCTATGTTATCATTAGCAAGGCAACGTGGGAAGAATCTTCTGCAGTGACGAATCCATCCCTGTATTGATGTTACATCAATTTCGTCACAGGCTTCCTCCATAGCTTGGATGAGCGGCATCTGGACATACGGCCGGAGATCATACACCTTCCACCGCCATGCTGAGAAGAACTCCTCAATGGGGTTTAGGAAGGGGGAGTATGGTGGAAGGTGTAGAACTGTAAATTCCAGTTTTTGCTGAAACCAGTTTTGGACCTCATGAAGGACAATGTATCTCATCTGGTTCCTTTGGTTTGCAGCTGTGATAATGTGGTGTAATCTGTTCAGAAATATAAGAATGAGGTCAGTGTTGTAAGGACCTAAGTTGCATGACGATGGAGGACCCCATTCTGTGATATGGCTGCACAAAGGGTAATATTACCCCCACGTTGCCCTGGTACATTGACAATAGCCCTGTGCCCAATGATATTTCTTCCTCTTCTTCTCACTGTACTTAGGTTAAATCCAGCCTCATCAATGTATATAAATTCATGCTGGACTTCTTCCGCATCCATTTGCAAAATGCTCTGAAATAAAAAATCACATTGTGTACATCAGTAGACTGTAAATCTGCTATGCAGGTAAATTGCATGTCCAGTTCCAAAACGTTATGTGTGCACTGCACCATACTACAGTCAATAAACAAAACTTACCTCCGCATATTCACGCTGCAGGACTTTCACCCTATCTGAATTTCTCTCAAATGGAACTCTATACAGTTGTTTCATCTGGACTTGATGTTTTTTAAGGATACAGGCAATTATTGACAGAGAGACTCGTTGGACATTATTGAAAATCGTGTGATCATTGACAATATGGGTTTGAATTTCTCTGAGTTTGACTGCATTATTGGCCAAAACAAGGTTTATGATCTCTCTCTCCTGCTCCTGTGTAAAAATGCATCCCCTCCCTCCTTGGTGTTCTCGACGTTCAATCCTGTGGGCCGAAACAAAATTGTTGCTAACTATAAACTGTTGATATAGATAGTATACGTAGTAAGCTATGGATTGTCTGATGACAGAAGATACGTTTCTCACCTGTGCTCTTGACGAAATGTCTGAATTACTGATGCCACTGTGTACCTGCTTAGGTTAGGCTGTACTCTCAGTCCAGCCTCTCTAAGTGTTAGTCCGTGATTTACAGTTTTTGCCTATTGCTTACACACTTTTTGCTAAATTTGGCACATTGTGTCAAAACTCTACACACAAACCCATCAGACATAGCACTTGGAGATTAACAACTCACATCTATGCCAAAATGAAACACTGCAATCAAAACTTTACACTCCTTTCTAAAAATCAAATTCTTGCAACAAAACCATACACACAAGCACCATTTGAATTACTCTTTCATATCAGCAGCAACACACTGATGGGCTTTGTGGTGTTGTTACCATAATGTACCACTAGATTTTCCCTGGGGGATCTTCTAATTATACAGTGGTACTAGATATAGAGCGAGGAAAAGGAGGGGAAGAAGAAAGGTTACTGCAATGTGCACGTGTGTTCTGTTCGAGTGCATCTGGCACATGTTAATTAAACTTAATTAAGAAATCTTACAAGTCTCATTCCTTATACAAGACATAACAAATTGGCGACGAGGATGTTCGCATGAATCTTCGCAGATGGCGTCAATGAGTGCTCCCTTTCCGACTCCCTTTCTGCCGTGTCCCGGTGAGCCCGTGGTACCGCTTGCAACATGGCTAAAAATGTTTCGGAACTACTTGCTCGTTATTACAGTTTTTGTCCATTGCTTGAACACATTTTGCAAAACTTGGCTCATGGTGCCAAAACTCTACACACAAGGAAGTAAGGAAAAACACTGGGAAATAAACCATTCACATCTATGCCAAATACAAACTCTGCCATCAAAACTGAACAATCCTTTGTCAAAACCTCACTTTGATGACTAAATGATGCCCACTTCCACATGTCAATACACTCTCATATCAGCGGCAACACACTAGTCTACTTTATATAAAACACTGCAGTCTTTCACTTTTACTGTTTTTATTCAGTTACAATTCCAAATGTTTCACATAATTCCAAAAATAAAATACTGAAATCAAAATACTGCAATTACATTACAGTAGTGAAATTTATATGACAGGAAATTCAATTAAAGCAAAAATAAAACAAACTGAACTTCACACAAAAGAAGTTACATGTATGGATCCTGCCGTCTGTCGTTGTCGGGCCACAGGACCTCGTCCACATCGCAAGCAATATTTTCTCTGGCTAAACATCGGGGAAAAATCCCCTTGTGTGTCTAATCCATCCCTGAATTGACCTGATTTCAATATCTCCGCAGGCCTGTTCCATTGCTTGTAAAAGTGGCATTCGGGCGTGGGGTTGGCGGTCATATACGCGCCATCTCCATGCTGAAAAAAACTCCTCTATAGGATTCAAAAATGGGGAGTAAGGGGGCAAGTACACCACTTCAAATCCTTCATGATTAGTAAACCAGTCTTGGACCAGAGCAGCCCGGTGGAAACTAACATTATCCCACACAACAACAAACCTGGGCTGCTCTGGTCTATTCTGTATGACTATGTCATGAAGACCATCAAGAAATGTGAGTATTTCCTGTGTATTATAGGGCCCCAATTTGGCATGATGGTGCAGTAGCCCTTGAAGGCTAATGGCAGCGCACAATGTAATATTTCCTCCACGTTGCCCAGGGACGTGCACAATTGCCCTTTGGCCAATAAGATTACGCCCCCGTCGTCTGTTTTTCGTCAGATTGAATCCAGCCTCATCGATGTAAATACACTCATGAGGCTGAGCAGCTCCATCCATGGCGAGCATTCTCTGCAAGAAAAAGTACATATTACTGTACTGTACAGTACTGTATGGATGGCATTACTCAAAGTACACAACTACACTGATACACATACAGAATTGAACCACCTCATCACACAGGGGCCTGTTTAGCTTTCTGAATATACAGTGTCAATGTGGTACTGATCCAATGGTACAGACTCAGCTATTTGACTGCTCCTCTTTTGTATTGTAAATGTAGAGGACTGAAACACTTACCTGTACGTATTCACGTCGAAGTTCCTTCACTCTGGCATTGTTCCTTTGAAATGGAACCCTGTACAGTTGTTTCATTGTAATATGGTGCTTTGTCAAGATGCGTCTAATGGTGGTAATGCTTACTGTATTTATATTGCCAAAAACCTGTCTATCTGCAATTATGTGACTCTGTAGCTGGTGGAGACGGATCGCATTATTTGCCCTGACCATGTCCACTAATACAAGTTCTTGTTGTTCAGTAAATAGGCGTTGACGTCCACCGCCAGTAGGTCTTCTAATCATTCTGTAGAAAAAATGCAACCAGAATTTGTAATTGTTTTCTTCTATTTTTCAGTACTGTACAAACTGTATTTTACTGTATTTACTGTACTTGTATTACAGTACTGTAAAACATCTCAAGACATGATTATATGTTTCACAAAACAAGGAGCCACCCTTCAGTACAGTACTGGTGTAACAGTACATGTACGTAACATATACATGTAAGATGAGACAGTACTGTAAATACTCAAGCTACATTACTGTAGTAGAGGAATTGAAGACATACCTGTTTTCCTGTCGGAATGTCCTTATGATGGATACGACCGTGAAACGGCTAAGATTGGGGTGGACTCTCTGTCCAGCTTCCCTCATAGTCAGACCATGGTTTATGACATGGTCCACCAAAGTTGCCCTAATGTCATCAGAAATGATGGTCCTTGCACGGCCTCTTCGTCCACGTCCTCCTCTTCCTCTGCCTCTAGCTCTCCCTCCCTCCATGCTGGCAAGTTCTCCAAAATGGCTTAGCTAAGGCCTTTTTGTAGCTGACTGATTGGTGTTCAGTTTTGTTAGTAAATGTTTTCAGGTGTGTGTCTAATTGTTTTCAATGACAGACTGTGTTTTGTATTTTGAATAGATGTGTTTTCCCAATGGTACTGCGAGATTTCATTTTTGAACAAAGTGTCTTATGTATGAAATAGTGTGTTGTGAGCAGGAGCAAGTGTGTTGTAGAAAGGAGCTAGTGTTTTGCAGAATTGCAACCAAAGTGCAAAGCAGCACTTTTGTTTAAGGTATGGTTACACTTTGTTTAAGGAACAGCCACAACAACTTCAAGTTGGGTTCCTTTGGGTTTAGCATCTGTCAATAGTGTTTAAGCAATTGGTAAAAACTGTAATGCTACAGGGGAATCCTGGCCGGAACCTAGGAAAAGGGCTTTACTTCTTCACTGTCTTGGAACTGAAGGTCAGAGACTGTTTTATACCTTACCTGCTACCGGTGACAATCTGGAACATGCCATTAAGGCGCTGGAAGAACATTTTCTGCCGAAAAGAAATGTGGTGGTGGAAAGGCATGCTTTCAGGAAACGTGTGCAAGCTCACGACGAGACAGTTGTGCAATACATTGCTACTTTAAGGGACTTAGCTACTACTTGTGATTTTGCTGACACATTGGATGATATGCTACGAGATCAGCTCGTGGAGAATGTTACAAATCATCGCATTCGGGAAAGATTGCTGCTGGAGTCTAACTTAACGCTGGGGACTGCAATTATTATTGCTACGCAGCTAGAGGCCGCTGATGCACAAGCTAAGTCAATCTCAACCAGCCAGTCTGCAATCGTACAAGCTGTGCGCACTATTCCTCCATCCGGACGACAACGTACAAAAATGAAACAAGAGACTTATACATAAGAACATAAGAACATAAGAAATTTACAAACGAGAGGAGGCCATTCAGCCCATCAAGCTCGTTTGGGGAGAACTTAGCTAATAGCTCAGAGTTGTTAAAATCTTATCTAGCTCTGATTTAAAGGAACACATGGTTTTAGCTTCCACTACAATAGCAGGAAGACTATTCCATACTCTGACTACACGCTGTGTAAAGAAGTGCTTCCTCAAATTTGTTTTAAAATGTTCTCCCGCTAATTTCCACTTATGGCCACGAGTTCTAGTATTTAGACTAATATTGAAATAGTCATTTGGCTGAACAGCATCCAGACCCGTTAGAATCTTATAGACCTGAATCATATCCCCCCTTAGTCTCCTTTGCTCAAGGCTGAAGAGATTCAGTTCCGTTAACTTCTCCTCGTAAGACATTCCTCTAAGACCAGGAATCATTCTCGTACAGTAGCTCTTTGTTGCACCTTTTCTAAGGCAGCAATGTCCTTCTTGAGGTATGGTGACCAAACCTGCACACAGTATTCTAGGTGGGGTCTTACCAAGGAATTATATAAGTGTAACATCACCTCCCTTGACTTAAACTCCACACATCTAGAGATATAACCCAACATTCTGTTCGCCTTTTTTATTGCTTCCCCACATTGGCGAGAGTGGGACATGGAAGCATCAACATACATACCGAGATCTTTCTCGTAATCAGCTACCTTTATTTCAGTGGAACCCATAAAATATCTGTACTGACATCATTAAAACAGCCTGCTGCACGGATATGTTTTCGCTGTGGCTCTGACAAGCATCTGGCGAATGCACGAACTTGCCTTGCTGTATCTGCTAAGTGTAAGAACTGCAACAAGATTGGACATTTTGCTCGTGTATGTAGATCTGCTCCTACACATTCAGTGCATTCAGTGGAGCTACCGGAGGTCTATGTTCTTCATCTGCCTAATTCAAATGACCGGTTACTGTGTGATGTGACTGTGAATGCACCATCTGTTCAACCTGTGACCTTACAGCTTACAGTGGACTCGGGTTCTTCGGTATCCATATTGCCAAAACACTGGTATGACATGCACTTCGCTACTGTACCACTACAAGCTCCTACTGCTCGGTTGACCACATATTTAGAGGAACCGATCTCTGTTCTGGGCTGCTTACATTCTACTGTGTCTAAGTTTGGTCTCACGTGCCCAGCACACTTCTTTATTGTTGAACATGGCACTGCTCTGCTGGGCATGGACTTAATTAAAGGACTAAAACTCCAATTTGATGGGCACAAAGTGCTATCGCCCCCTCATGTTGCTTCTGTGTGCACGCTGTCTTCTCCTCCGTTGAAGGATGTCAGGTTGGGCTGTGTAAAATATTTCACACACAAGGTTAATGTGTCTGACTCGGTGCTTCCAATCAGATGTAAACTTCGGCGCTTACCTTTTTCAGTGAGAGATGCTGTTTCCATAGAATTACGACGACTTCCAGAGGCAGACGTTATTGAAGAAATTGATTCCTCTCCATGGGTATCGCCAGTCATGGTGGTACAAAAGAAAACCGGCGGAATACGAATGTGCGTGGATCTGAGAGGGCCCAACAAAGCGATCACAGTGGACAGTTATCCTTTACCACACATGGAGGTGATGATGACGCTACTGCAAGGGGCCGATACCTTTTCAACCATTGATTTAGTGTGTATCTCAATATCATCAAGTGCCTCTTCATGAGGACAGCCGTGACCTCACTGCGTTCATTACGCACAAAGGACTCTTCAGGTTCAAACGGGTGCCGTATGGTTTGGCTTCGGCTCCTGCTGCTTTTCAAAAAATGATGGCAATAATCCTGGACGGACTTCAAAATGTTGCAAATTACCTTGATGACATCATAGTCTGGGGACGTACTGTACAGGAGCATGACCTTGCACTACAGAACGTGCTACAGCGCCTGAAGGATGCTGGACTGCAGCTGAACAACTCAAAATGTCAATTCAGAAAACAGAGCTTGAAGTTTTTGGGCCACAAGGTGACTGCGCAGGGTATTCAGGTGGATCAAGAGCATCTGTCTGCGATACTCGATGCGCCTGTGCCATCTGATGCAGTTCAATTGCGTTCATTGATAGGACTTTTATCTTGGTATAATAAATTCATTCCCAATTTTGCTTCAGTGGTGGTGCCTCTACGTGCATGCCTAAAGGCTGAGAATGGGTTCTGCTGGTCTGAAGATGCGCAAAACAGCTTAACAGAAGTAAAGAAGTTGCTTGTTAATAGTCCTGCTCTCGCACTGTTTGATCCTGAGTGGCAGGTTGTCATTTCCACCGATGCGTCTGCTTATGGACTGGGTGCTGTCTTTTCGCAAATAGATCCTGATGGACAGGAGCGCACTATCGCTTTTGATTCCAGGAACACTTTCGACTGCAGAACAGAAATACTCCACTGTGGAAAAGGAGGCCTTGGCTTGTGTGTGGACAGTCGAGAAGTGGAGGACATACTTATGGGGCCGCAGATTTATTCTACGGACTGATCATCAGGCCCTGACCACACTGCTGACCACAAAAGGAACTGATCGTGCTGGCATGCGAATAGCACGATGGGCTACTCGATTACTATGTTTTGACTATTCAGTTGAGTACCGGGCTGGATCTGAAAACTACACTGCAGATTGTTTGTCTCGCTTGCCTCTGCCTTTTGTTTCAGATACAACATCAGATGCTGAACCCGAATTTGTCGCTCTGGTGTCTACAGCCCTAACTGCTATATCCAAGGAAGAGTTTGCTACTGCCTCTGCATCCTGCCCTGAGCTCTCTGCATTATGCATGCAAATCAGCCGTGGCTGGCCTGCTTCGCTTTCTGCTCTGGATCCTGTTCTGCAACCATACTACAAACTCAGAGCTGAGCTCAGTGTTCAAGCTGACTTTGTCTTCAGGGGTGCTCGTCTGATAGTTCCAGGAGCATTGCGTGATTCTCTGGTTCATATTGCACATGAAGGCCATCCGGGAATAGTGCGAACGAAACAACGCTTGAGAGACATCTACTGGTGGCCAAAAATGGACATAAATGTCATGGGCAAAATCGCTGCTTGTCAATTGTGCCTTTCATTGGATAAGACCGCTAAGGTTTCTCAGGTTCCACTGCAGCCTGTGCCATTGCCTTCTGCACCTTGGGAGAAGTTGGCAATTGACATCGTAGGCCCTTTTGAGACAGCTGTCTGGGACTGTCGGTATGCTATTACGCTCACGGACTATTATAGTAAGTGGCCTGAGGTCGCTTTTACTGCATCTATAACTACCAAACAGGTTACTTCATTTCTGACTACTGTCTTCTGTCGGCATGGTAATCCAACGACCATTGTGAGTGATAATGGTCCTCAATTTACTTCACCAGAATTCGCTGCATTCTTGAAGGGAAGAAATATTGCGCATGTTCGAACTGCAAATTACCACCCTTCTGCGAATGGAGTCGTTGAGCGCTTTCATAGAGTGCTTAAGAGTACGATTCAGTCTGCTATTCTCCAGTCCGCCTCGTGGAAGGTAACTGTTACTGACTTCCTACAAGTTCATAGAGCTACACCTCATGCTATCACTGGTGTGTCTCCTTTTGAGTTGCTCCACGGCCAGAAGATGCGTACTAGTTTGGATGTTCTGGCTCCTCCATCTGCTGTTCTTGATCCTTCACAACTTCGGAAGCGTGTACTGGCACGGCAGGAACACATGAAATTGCGCTTTGATCACTCACGTCATGTTCGTCCTACTTGCATGCATGTGATGAAAGCACACCCAAAGTTCACTCCTCCTGTGGAGGTGAAAGAGAAGGTTGGCTCTTATACTTACCTTTTGGAAGATGGTAAGAAGTGGCATGCCTCCTGTCTGGCTCCTGTGCCAGATGTGGCGTCAAAGGGAACTGGTGACACTGAAACTGAACAAGGGAAGCCTTCTCATGCTTTCTTGTCGGGAACTTCTGAAAGCGTTCCTCCTGGGAAATGCCAAAGTAGAAAACCAGCTTGGCTGACAGATTATGTTTCGTGAACAGTGAAATGTTTATATGTACTCTTGAGATTCTTGAGGCTGATGTGTTATTAGATGTGTATATTCAGTGATATTGTTACTTATTATATACTGTTCTTATTGTACTTCTGATGCTGCTTGATTCAAGTGTTACTATTCCTTCCTCTACTGCGTAAACGTTGTTAGAATTGAATTTCTTTAAGTGAACGGGGAATATGTGGTGTTGTTACCATAATGTACCACTAGATGTCGCTACTTAACAGTGGTACTAGATATAGAGTGAGAGGAAAAGGAGGGGAAGAAGAAAGGTTACTGCAATGTGCACGTGTGTTCTGTTCGAGTGCATCTGGCACATGTTAATTAAACTTAATTAAGAAATCTTACAAGTCTCATTCCTTATACAAGACATAACAGGCTTTATATAAAACACTGCAGTCTTTGTGTTTCTAGTTTGCTCAGACTCAGTTTTCTGTAAAACTCAAAAGTAGAATTTCTGCAGTAATCAAACAAGAGTTTTTACAAAAAAACAAACATTCTTACAGAAATAAAAAAAAATTGAATCACAAAACAAAAGTAAAAAAAAAAAAACACTGAAGAAATTGCTCTTGGGGGAAAACATATGCTTTATTTGTGTGTGTGTGTGCATGCGCGTGTGTGTGTGTGTGTGTGTTTGTGGTGGGGGAGTGGGCTTATGGATCCCGCCTTCTGTTTGGATCTGGCCACAAGACCTCGTCAACATCACAGGCGATGTCCTCACGGGCTAGGCATCGGGGAAAATATCGCCTTGTGTGCCGAATCCACCCTTGGATTGATCCTATCTCAATGTCTCCACATGCCTCTTCCATTGCTTGCAGAAGAGTCATTCGGGCATGTGGTTGCCGATCATATACTTTCCACCGCCACGCTGAAAAGAATTCCTCGATTGCATTTAGAAAGGGGCTGTAAGGGGGCAGGTATAAAACTGAAATGATTATGGTTGTTGAACCAATCTCGGACCAGAGCTGCCCGGTGGAAACTAACATTATCCCAGATGACAACAAACCTGCCTGGACTGCTCTAGTCTGTCCTGCACAACTGCATGTAGTGCATCTAGAAATGCAACGATCTGTCCTGTATTGTAGGGACCTAGAGTGGCATGGTGATGCAGGACTCCTTGGACACTAATTGCAGCACACATGGTGATATTTCCCCCACGCTGCCCAGGGACATTTACAACAGCCCTTTGTCCAACTATGTTACGGCCCCGACGCCTGGTTTTGGCTAGATTGAAGCCTGCCTAATCCACGTAGATGAACTCATGTGGCAGTTCGGCGGCATCAAAATCCAGAACTGTCTGTAACAGAAAATATGGAATAGTGTTACTGAAAACACATATTGTATATATTTTCACACAAGTAGGGGCTGGGTTGGGTCACTATAGACAAAAACTACAAGCTGCAGGCAGGGCAGGAGGCAGCATAAACCCTCATTCCCACATCACAACATATAGTATGTAAAGTAAAGTGACACATATCTGCACATAATCATGGCGCAGATCCTTGACCCTGACACTGTTTCTCTCAAATGGCACCCTATACAGCTGCTTCATTCTGAAGTTATGTTTCTGTAGGATGCGACTTAGTGTAGAAGTGCTGACCCTGTTGATATTGCTGAATACATTTCTATCAGCAATTATGCGTTGTTGCAACTCACGAAGTCGGATTGCATTATTTTCTCGCACCATTTCAATGATGGCAAGCTCTTGTTGTTCAGTGAAGAGCCGTTTCCTTCCACCTTGAGGCGGTCGTCTAACCATTCTGTTGAAAATGCCACCACAAGATGTCATTGGTTAGGTTATTTTTCACATACTGTACTTTCTGTACTTTTTTTCACAACTGTACACAGTACTGTAACATCACAATGTTATTCCTACCCATTTAGTACATTTAGTACAGTAATACTGTAATATGATACAGAATCATGTGACACATACAGTAGGTACAGTCTGGTGTAGAAACTTGAAGATATACCTGTTCTCCAGTCGGAATGTCCTTATTATCGATGCTACTGTGTAGCGACTGAGATTAGGGTGGACTCTTTGCCCAGCCTCCCTCATGGACAGGCCATGATTGATCACGTGGTCCACCAGAGTAGCCCTGATGTCATCTGACACACGTCTCCGCACTGGTCCTTGTCTTTGTCCTCGTCCTCTTCCACGTCCGACTCCTCTCTGTCTTTGTCCTCCTCTTCCTCTCACTCTCATTGCCTCCATGCTTGCAAAGTTCTCAAAATGTCTCACCTGAGGTCTAATTGTAGTGCTAAGGCTCAGAAAGATTGGTGTTCTGTTTTCTGTGAAAGTGATTTCAGGTGTGTATGTAAGTGTGTACAATTGCCAGATGAGTTGTGCTTTTTGAACAGAGTGTTTTCTCAATGATAACAGGTGATTTCATTTTTGAACAAAGTGTCTAATGTAAGAAAACGTGTTTAGTGTTTTGCAATAAGTGTGTTACAGAATTGTAAACAAAGTGCAAAGTTGAAAATGTGTTTAAGCTATGGTTACATTGTGTTTAAGATAAGATACAAGAAGTTTAGGTATTGAGGCTTTGGTGTAAGCATTCAGATTTAGTGTGTTAGCAATAGGCAAAAACTGTGTTACATGGTCCACAAGTGTAGCACGAATTTCATTTGACAAATTTGGTTGCCTTCTTCTTGGTTCACGTCCTACTCCTCCTCCAGGTCTTCCTCTTCCTCCACCTTGTTCTCTCTGGATTCCTCCCCTCACCCGCACTCTCCTTCTTCCTCTCACACCGTCCATTTCTGTTGAAGACAGTGACCTATTGCCTTTTTATAGTGTTTGTTAACCTGATTGGTGTATCTATAATTATTCACCTGTGTGTGTGCACACCTGGTGGCTGTGTTTAACTAATTGGTTCATGGGTGTGTTTATTTGAAAGCCTTTGCTTTGATATTGCAAGGAAGTAACATTATGAGCGATTTCAGTGTCAAAGGTACAGTAAATAAGTGTGTTTAGTGTTTTGCAAATCACTGTGTATAATGTTTTGCAAAAAGTGTGAAGCTGTTAATGTGCTTATAGTTGTGCAGATCTGGGCTGGTGTTTTGCTCCTTGACTGTTTGGTTTTGGTAATTGTGGAAAAGTTTTAATTTTAGTGTGTAAGCAATCGCAAAAAACTGTAATCCCTGATTGTCATCACCTGTTTCCTGTTCCTTTTGACTTGTCCTGTGTATTTAGTCCGCGTCTGAGTTAGTCTTCCCAGATCTGTCATTGTATTGTCGTAAAGTTCGTGGATGTCTGCCCTTGTGTTGACAAATACCTGTCGGTCCGGCTCAACTCACCTGCTTCCCCGCTCGCCTGCCTGCACAGACGTGACATAATGACAGATCTCCCCAAAGGCACGACGCAGCAGACCGAGCCGGTGGTGGAGATCGTGTATTGGCGGTCCCAGCCCGAGGTCCAGGAGGACCCTGTAGCCATGGCTCTGGCCAACTTATTTTCCAGGTCCTGTTTTCCCGATCTCGTCTCGTCCGTTGCCTCCCCTGAGGGTTAGGGTTAGGGTGCACCTTTGGGGGGGGGTGTTCTGTCACGCCCGGCTCATCTGATCCTCGTGTGTGCCACGCCCCCCTCGTTACCTCGAGTTACTTCCGGATTGTAATCACCTGTTGCTTGTTCAGATCAGCCTGTCTTGTGTATTTAGTCCACGTCTAAGTCAGTATCCCCCAGATCTGTCATTGTGGTGTTATGTTCCTTGCCGTGTGCCTCTGTCTCCCTGCCAATAAACCCCGTTTGTCCGTATTTACGGCTCCGCTCGCCTGCTTCTCCGCTTGCCAGCTTGCCTACGTAACAGAGACAGAGAGGCATACGGAACAAAAAGGCATAACAATACAATGGCAGAACTAGGGAAACATACTCTGACGTGGACTTAAATACATAGAACTAATGAAGACAATTCAAAACAGCTGGTAAACACGGGGAATTCACATGAGGTTAATGAGGGGGCGTAGTCACAAGAGGTTTCGGACGAATGGGTCATGACAGTTAATTCCTTTTTAATGCAGGTTCAGAGCCCCTGTTTACTCTGTGTTTTGATCACATGTCAAACTAAAGCATTTTTGGTCATATTTTTTCTTCCTAATTTTGAAGTAATTGTACAGTAATTTTTTTTCTGCCACCATGCTTGCTTGTGTAGGTCCGCAAGGATCCCAGAGCTTGGGCTCTGGCCTATCAAAGCCAGGATATCCTGGAGACGATGTCCCTGGAAGAAGATGTGCACCTCAATCTCCGGCAGCTTCGGAGAGGGTGACTGAGCTACGGACTAAGCCGATCCGGTTCGACGGTGAGCGGTCTCCGGACCCACCACGGGATCTCCCCGAAAACTCCGAACCTCCACCGATAGCCAAGACCTAGAGAAAAAGGAGGAAGTGAGGGATGAAACCAGAGGACTTACCGACGACCCTTTGGGTGCAACTTCCCTCATCGCTTCTCCCTCCGTCGGGTGTCTGGAAACCTGCCTTCCAAACCTGGACCCAATGACATGCTGGCCCACGGACGAAGTTCCGGCCTGGCTCCAAGAGAAGTCTGTTCTGTCCCTAGCCAGCCAATAATTCACGCTCCAGGAACTGTACTGGAGAGTGGTGGAGGATCCGGCCGTGCAGGACTATCCAGGCAGCTTTGGGGAGACTTTGCTGCCTTTGCCTCAACTTCTCCATTGGGCAATTTGGAGAGGTTGGCAGGTAAAGAGAAGAGGCTGCTCTGGTTACGGAAGGAACTGGTGCCCGCAACCGAGCTGGCACCCGACATGATCGCTACCGCTACATGCCTTTTCTTTAGAAAATGTAATGAAATTGCAGTGTATATCAATATTGTGTACCCATATTCTAATCCTATTTTTTCAAAATAAGTTCTTTATTCTTGAACCAAAATTCTTATCCTGCCTGTTGTTCTTTGTGTTTCAAGAAGGAAGTCATTTTCCTTTGCCTGCTGGGCTAAAATGGGAAGCTAAAAAAATGTTCCCCTTAGCTTTGGACATGGGTATAATTTGCCCTAATTCCTGTACATCTGGTTAATGTTTTTTTATTATACTTTAGGTCATTTTATATCATTTTGCTTATCAAGAGGTTGTGATATATGTACAGCATTTTCTATAAAAAAAATCACACCAAAACAACAGTGAAGAACTTTTATTTGCACAAAATAAATTTGCATTGTGTTACATGTTTTATCTAAAATCGATTGATTGAAATTTCGACTATTACCTTACTAAACTATACTTCTAAATGAAGACATACATACATTGGATTCTAACCTTAATAGAATGTAAGACTGGGGCCACAGTCTTCAATGGGTAATTTAACCGGCAGCGATGACAACACCTCACCTGATACAAAAATGAAATGTTTACTTGACAGCTTTAATCATCTCATAAGACATATGTCTCCTTATTAACAACATAATCTACAGAAAATAAACAACACCTTATGTAAAAGCTAAATAGGAAAGGAAACAAAGCATACAATGATGATCACTCGTAAAAAATAATGCTAGAGTAGGGATACTGTAATCCATAAGTGCTGGGTGGTCTATCGGTTTTTGTCAGGTCCGGTGCACAAACGGGTAGCAGGGAAGCAGATTCGGGAGACGGGAGTTCAAAAATGGGGTTTAAGTCATAGAATGGGGAGCAGCACAAGACAAATGTTAATGACAGACCTGGGGAGACAGACTTGAACGCAGACTGAAATACACAAGACAACCCGAAATAACAGGAAACGCCTGATCACAATCGGGAATAAACACGAGGTTAACGAGGTAGGCGTGGTCCACGAGAGGGCTGGACGGAGGGACGTGACTGTTTTAATTTCCTGTAAGGTATTACATTAATTTAAGTTCAAGACTACATCTGTTCATGATTTGTACTGCTGTAGTGACTGAGTTATTACTAAGTATTTGTTCCACGTCAAGTAAAGAGTTACCGATAATTGTGGAGATTAAGCGATTTTATTAATCACGAACAGTGGTTTAAAAGATTATGTTGCCTATCACTATGAAATGCATAGTAATCGTTAACAATACTTACTCAGTCAGCCACATCCATATCTAATTTTGGCCAGAAGTATCCAGCAATAACCCTGTCCCTTGTCCCTCAGACACCGTGATGATTTCCAGTTCCAGGGTTATCATGGCACTCCATGAGGACAGACCGCTTTTCATCCTCATTTAAAACAACCAAATGCATGGATGTGCGGTTTGGCCTAAGATAAAACAATTGGTCGTCTGTCAGAAATATAATTCGCTTCATTTAGCACCAGAAGAGACAGCTGCCGTAACTGACAGGAGTGTGTGGTAATTACACTGATACAATTAAGAAAATTAATGACTAAGGAGAAAAAAGGCAGGTTTAGTTTAAGTAACTTCACAGCACATCGAACTGGGTGCAATACATAGTGGTAATTTCATTTAGCACATAGAGAAAAACATTAAAGTAATGTCACCTTTGACTGTAAGATTGACGGCCATACACCATATTTTACATCACTATTTCTGAGGCACATTGGGCATTAATGGCTTGTGCGAAATAAAATCTTAAATTTTAATGTGGAGTAAAAGTCGAAGGCCTCCATCATGATCTGGTTAAATCTTTTCTTTCCTCTCACTGTCGACGTTCTCATCAAAAATCAACAGATGATGAAATGTGACGCAATGCCGTAAAAATAGCACATCCTCGCAGAAGTCGTAAGTGTGCGCATGCGTAGTAGCGGAAGGTAGGTGTAACATTTTTGGTAATGACACCATCCTTTACCTTAATGATCCGCGCCAAGAAGAGCAAGAATTTGCACATCCAGAAAGTTGAACTTTGAAAGTTGAAGTTTTTGTTTTATTTCAGATTGACTTAATTGGCTGGAAACCATACATTTTCTAGATTCTGTGCTAAGCCACATTCGGATGGCGTTTGTTGTGCCGATTCTGACAGGATTAGAAACTTGCATAATTTCTCCAAATTACCACACAGTAGAGAATTAATGCCGGGGAGGATTTTACTGTCTAAAATGCAAGTTCAATTCAAGCATAACATGCATAAGCAAGACGAAGCATGGCGGCGGAAAAAAATATTATCCAATTACTTCAAAATTAGGAACAAAAATAGGGCCTAAAATGCTTTATCCTGACATGTGGTCAGAATTCAGAGGAAAATAAACCATGACAGTATGCCTCCTTTTTTTAATTAAAAGAACAATGTCAGAACAGGGGCTCTGAATCCAATCTGCATTTAAATGGCTTAACAACTTTAACTAAGTATAAAATTGAGATCATTTATTCTCTTCAGAGGCCTCAATAGAATAGTGCATCCATCCTCTCACTCATGTTTAGACAGGCGTATATGAAGACACCAGCGCTACACATTCAGACCAGCATCAACAGATTTACCGCTAATTAAAAATTTTGCTTTAAATCACAGCGTCTGTGGGAAAATAATAAAGAAATTAGGCAATAGTATTGAAATTATTAAAATGTAAATATTCATAGTCAGGCATGTTTTGCGATTTTAAGTATGGAAGGGATACAATAAAACACCATCACATTTTTTCTCATTAAAAAGGTTTTTGAATTTTACATCATGATAAATGAAAACTATAAGTGATTACTAATTACTGTTAACTAATTTCCTGTATGAACCTTTTCCCCCTCAATGTAAAAAATCCTTATATGTCAGGGTGCCAGTCAGTGGAAGCACAGACACGTTGGCCAGCTGTCCTATTCATTCAGCACCAGCCCAAGTAGAGAATTCAGCACCATGGACAGTGACCTGTGTTACTATGACATCAGGTCCCTTCATTGGCTCTGTATATTTTTCTAGAAATAACTAAATTATTTTGTTGTAGAAATTTCCAGCCAGAGGCTTGGTTCCTATATGATGAGAAGATTTTATTTTTACTCAGACTAAGAACCTACAGAAAATCAGCTCTGCGTGTGATCTTCCCTTTACTGCTGGAGCAGGGCACACAGACATTAACAAGTGTCAAAGCAGTGGTTTATTCCTTCAAGCCAAATCAGGAGCCAGAAGTCACTTGTGTAGAATTCCAACATCAGTGCTTTATTGCAACATCAAAGTCACAACCATGGTTCGACACCCTACAAGAGTGTGTCCCCCATGCTGAATTACACTGATTTTATACACTTTTCATATCTCTTATCAAGATATTTGTCACGAGGGAGGTCCCAAGCATTATTTTTCTGGACCAATTGCAATCTTTGGGTTTCCTTTCTGGGGCTAAGGTATTCTGCCCCTAAGTGTCTTTACTATTATTTCTTGTATTTGGGGTCTAATTACTTCCCTGCTGTCAGCGTCGGTGCCCATTCATCCCATGACTACAGCAATACCTGCTAGCCAAATGGGGAGCACCCCCATTTGGCTAGCAGGTATTGCTGTAGTCATGGGTTCAAAGCCAGCCTCACTTGTTTATTGGTTTTCTGTTTTTTCTAGTGCTTTCATTCAGTTTATCCTTTTTGTGTCCAGGTTAATTCAGTTTTGCTTGTGTTTATGTTGCTATTCTCTCCTAGTGTTAGCCCTCAGTGCTGTGTCAATATTCCTAGTGTTTATTTCCTAGTATGTAGTTAATATTTCCTAGTTTCGGAATTGTTAAAGTTCCCTTGGGGGCTAAGCTGTTTTGCCATATCATCAGGCTGCAGGTCTGAAGCTGCTCTCCCAAACATGCCAGTGCTTTCTGGGTATAGTTGGTAAACCTCCGTTGATTATACTACAAGTAATTTATCCATTCTACATTTTTGTTAAGGCCAAATGCATATTGATTCAAACCCAGCTAAAATCTCATTCCTGGCCTCATAGTAATCTGGAATGCCTCTTGGCTGACCTACAGCGTCTATGTAAACATTAGGATGCTGCAACGGACCTGGAGTACCTGGAAAGCTGTCCTTCAGATTACACATCCACTTAGCTAATTAGCATCACCCTAGTGCAGTCCTCTCCAATCACTGGGTAAAACGGGTCTCAATCCTTCTGTCTGATTACATAACTACCACATATCTGCTACGATTGCACTCTGGTCTTCCAGAGCATCAAGCATCACATTAGATGATTCCCCATTTTACACTGGTCCACCCTTCACATCCCAAACTGTTTCAGAGGGTCCCTGCCTACATCCTGCGTCCCATTATTCTTATAACATTCATGGCTTCCCCTTAAATAAACTATATACAACATCTTGCTGTCCCCCTTCCCAGGGTTTAAACTGCTTACAATTCCTGTGATACATCAGGCACTGAAACATGCTCAACCACCTAATTTTGCTAACGTTGGTGTGCTCTGTAATGACTTCCTCTACTTCTTGCATTTAAGTAACCGCTACACTCAAGTGGTACAACAGTTAAATATCTGCTGGGCGGTTGTAGCATCTGTCAAGTGTAAGAGAACTCAGTTCCTTTAAAGAGAGGCACTTTTAATACTGCAAAAGGCTGTATTAAACTGTATTAGTTTTCGTGAGCTATCCCCTTAAAAAGTACAACACCCATACTCCATATTCAAATTGTCACATTAAAAACCACAACACCCATAAATCACATTGCGTGCTTCTATGTTATCATGGCAGTTTGAAATAAAACAAAAACAGTTCAACTTTCCGGATGCGCAAATTCTTCCTCTTTGCAAGGACTGTTAAAGGACTGTTACTCGAGATTTCGAATCCATCGCTCCTTAAGCATGGAGAACATAGATCCAGAAGGTATTAATGATTTTAATGATCAACTGATAATAAAGTTGTAGCTACCGGTATGTGACAGATGAAATGAACAGCCAAGTCTGCATTGGCGTAATGCTTGTTAGTTTTTCAAGGTGGGTGGTGTAGCAGATACTAAACTAGCGGCTCAGCAGCTACAGCGGGATCTTGATTTAATTAGTGACTGGGCTGACACCTGGCAGATGAAATTTAACATAGACAAATGTAAGGTACTCCATGTAGGGAGCAGAAATATAAAGTACAGGTATTTTATGGGACCTACTGAAATAAAGGTAGCTGATTATGAGAAAGACCTTGGTGTGTATATTGATGCTTCCATGTCTCATTCTCGCCAGTGCGGGGAAGCAATAAAAAAGGCCAATAGGATGTTGGGGTATATCTCCAGGTGTGTGGAGTTTAAGTCAAGGGAGGTAATGCTAAGATTATACAATTCCTTGGTGAGACCTCACCTAGAATATTGTGTACAGGTTTGGTCACCATATCTTAAAAAGGACATAGCGGCCTTAGAAAAGGTGCAGCGTAGGGCCACAAGAATGATTCCTGGTCTTAGAGGAATGTCATACGAGGAAAGGTTATTT
This sequence comes from Paramormyrops kingsleyae, assembly GCF_048594095.1. NCBI lineage: Eukaryota > Metazoa > Chordata > Actinopteri > Osteoglossiformes > Mormyridae > Paramormyrops > Paramormyrops kingsleyae. The sequence goes on along the minus strand of NC_132806.1, from coordinate 3,951,075 downwards.
GAGCTAAATCTGTTCAGTCTCAAGCAAAGGAGACTGAGGGGGGACATGATCCAGGTCTATAAGATTCTAACAGGTTTGGATGCTGTTCAACCGAATAGTTACTTCAGCATTAGTTCAAATACAAGAACTCGTGGCCATAGGTGGAAATTAGTGGGAGAACATTTCAAACTGGATTTAAGGAAGCACTTCTTTACACAGCGTGTAGTCAGAGTATTGAATAGTCTTCCTGATAACGTAGTGCAAGCTGAATCCTTGGGTTCCTTTAAATCAGAGCTAGATAAGATTTTAACAACTCTGAGCTATTAGTTAAGTTCTCCCCAAGCGAGCTCGACGGGCCGAATGGCCTCCTCTCGTTTGTATAGTTCTTATGTTCTTAAGTAACAGTAAAGAGCATAGTCAAAGGATCTTTTCACTTATGCCTCATTTAGCAGGCTATTCCCAGTTTCCCTCTGGGTCTATATTTTCACCTCTTGAATGCTGGGATTTGTAGGCCCTAAGGTGCTGCCAGCGAGGGTGAGAGGGTTCAAAGATCGAGATGGAGGAAGCCAGGGAGTTGCTGCAGTCCAGCAATCTGAGGCACATTAATGCAGGTACACCCCCTCAGTATGTGTCTTGTATGTATATCAGATCTGGCTGAACATAGTCCTCCAAAGCTGTAGTGTAATCCTGGTCAACCTCTGGGGTTAGTTGCTCTGTTGGCCTGTGGAAAAATGGGTGCTCTTAATGTATTATGTGTGTTTTGCAGGAATATTTCCAGGCACTCTACACCAACCTGGCTCACCTGGACAATAAAAGCTGTTATATCAGGCTGCTGTTTGTGCGCTACAGCTGAGCCTTCAACAGAATCATCCCATCCCTGCTCACGGCTAAGCTCCTGAATTTGGGGCTCAGCTCTTCAACATGTAACTGGATGCAAGTGTGCATTGGTGGGAAGACCTCTTCCTCCATCGTCACCAACACAGGCAACCCCACAGGGCAGTGTGCTGAGCCCCCTGCTCTACTCCATCTTCACCCACGACTGCGTAACCAAGTTTTGCTCCAAGTTCTATCTACATCGGAGAGGATGCTGTGGAGCGGATCAGCAGCTTCATGTTCCTTGGGCACACAGCTTCCGGAGGTCCAAGACATGGTCTTCACTCGCTGCCTCAAGAAAGCGAGCAGCATCTTGAGAGACTCTAACCACCCAGCACTGTCACTTTTCACCTTCCATCCATCCATTTACACAAGCATTTCCAGATTTAGGGACAAGTTTCCTCCCCATTGCAGTAAGAATATTAAACTGCCAATGACACTAACTTTTCCTCACACTGCCACTTACCTCATGCTGTACTGTTGCTGTGTCTGTCTATGCTGTTGCCATTACTTTAATTTTATTTATATTGTATAAACAGTAGGGAGGGCGTAATAATACAAGCTCTCTCTTTATACTGTTGACATTAGGGCTGCCACTACTGACTACTGCCACTACAGAGCGTGGTGGCGTATACGTACTGACATCACCAAAACATTGACTCACGCTGTCTTAAAGAGACACCACACAATTGCGACTGTTACATATTCCCCCACGGTTAAACAAAGGCTGTCCTCAGCCGAACACAGCGAAGACATAATCCATACTTAACCAACCTCTATACATGGTCAGGTAGAATAAGCTGTGGAAACCAAACAGGGAAATGTACAGAGCAATATTGACAAACTGGCATACATGACAGTTTCCCACACAGTGAATGTCTATTTGGACAAATATTGCATAATTAAAACATAAGATAGTCAGAATAATTACAGAATGGAGTTCCCTTTTTTCACTCTCTCCAAAAACTGTAACAGCCAGTATAATATGTGAAAACATTACCAACATGAAGTGTAGGAAAACTTAAGCAACATTCACATTTCGACAATGAACAACACAAAAAGCATATCACATTCGAATAAGGTCACTTCAGGTCAAGTCTGTCAGCATGAAAAGGGTTAGTCCACCTATTAATCGACCAGTCAGAGGCGACTCTACACAGTAAAATTCACAGTGTAAAAATAACACTTATAGAGTTAAATTTAACACTGGTCCCGAGTCTATTTGGTCCCATTCGGAATTAGTGTTAAATTAACTCTATCCATAGTGTTAACATTTTAGAGTAAAATTAACTCTAAGTAGAGTATAAATTTAACATTGAGTAACACTGCATAGTGTTATTTCAATGCAACACTACTAGTAGTGTCATATCATTTACTCTTTCATAGTGATAAATTACCTCTATTTGAGTAAAATCCCATTGATTTTTAACACTGAATTGCGTTATTAGAAATTAACACTGGGGGTTCAAATTATTATTCATACACTAATCTCCAGTGAAAAATGAGCTCTCAGAGTAAATTTTAAAAATCATGTTACACCAAGTAGTGTTACTACAACTGTTCCTGTGGTGTTACCTTTACACTTCTTTCACTGTTTTGCAGCATGAAAAATCTAGTTTTTAATAATACTTTTACATATAAAACAAGTGAGCAAAAACCACAACTGAGTCCAAAACATGTTTAACTGCTTTATTTTCATGTCAGGCTAAAAATATTAAAACATCTCATGCAGTATATAAAACACTTTAAAACAATGACTTTAGTTCTACATAAAATGACAATATGGAACAACATACAGGGAGGAATCTGAAGTGCCATACTTCAGTTGAAGATCAAGTGGTTTGAAGTAACACAGCTCATTTATGTTCAACACCTTCAGAACCATATTGGGATGCAGTCTGACCCTAAATGCATGGTAATGGTAGTGTTGTAGTCAAGACCGCCTAAACCGAGACCAAGACATTGCCGAGACCGGAGGGTATCAAGACCAAGACTCTGCCGAGACTTGAGGGTACCAAGACCAAGACCAAGTCCAAGACACACTAAGGCGAGACCAAGACCAAGACCAAGACCGAAAACAGACTAGGGCTAGAATCGACATCACATTACCCAGATCAACTGTAGAGAAAAAAGGCATTGCTGTAAAGTGTCATTACTCGTTAAATCAAATTCATGTTATCTTTTCAATTATATTGTCCGTATGTCCATATGTCTCTCATTTAAAATCTCCCAGATTTGTCATAGTTACGAGACCTGATAGAAAATAATATTCTCAGCAATCCTCTCCTATAACCATTTTATCAGACCTCGTCAAGGGAAAGAGATGGGATGTACCAGAAAGATGTTCATATTAAGTCTCTTATACCAGGGAGAGAGGCCTCGGGTAAGCTATGAATACAGCTATATAATGATCCTTTGCTTTGAATTGAAGAGAATGAGCCTCCAGATTGACTTGCACCTCCAAGACCGTGCTTTCTAATCAATGTAAAATACCTAATTTATTTGAATTATAACTATGCTATAGACTTCGCGGACATTTTCGGACATTTTTTTGCCGATGTATGATACAATGTGTATGATGTGTGTGGACTGTCAAGCACTGGCAGTGTCCGTGGAGAAAATGTATAAAATGTAACGTTTTTGAAATGGATGCATCTGACTGGTTGCATTTGAATTGAGGCGCGTAATAAATAATGATACTGTTCTGTGAGGATGTGCAGTTCTCTTTTTTTCCCCATCCCATCGAGACCGCTATGTCCGAGACCAAGACAAGACCGAGACCAAATAGAGTCGAGACCAAGACAAGACCGAGACCACAAAAAATTGGTCTCGAGACCGGTCTCGAGACCAAGACCGGTCTCGAGAACTACAACACTAGGTAATGGTCATCCAAACACAGGGTTTCCATCAGTTTTCCACAGAGCAATACAATGTCATCTTTCACAGCAATACTCTTGATCTTACAAAACACAGGAATCTCAGACACTACCCCTGTACAGATGATAAAGTCAGGGCGGTACTCTGTACCATGATGTTTTATCCACTTAGCTGAAAACACACTGGTAGAAAATACAGCTCCAATTTTTAAGGCAATTTCTGGACCTTCTTCCAGCTCTCCAAGTGTCACCATCTTTCCTGGTTCTAAAGCTAATTTTTCCAGACTAAAGGACTCCCAATACATTGCCATACAACTTTGGTGTTTCTTGGCCAATGTCTTTGTAATATTTTTAAAGCTTTTTAATTGTTTCTTAAATAAATTATGTTTGGCTTCGTATCTCATGCACCACATATGCAGAATTGGGCCAATGTTTCGTATACTGCGAGGGTAATGTATCATGAAGTGATGCTTTGGTAGGAGACTGATTGTGGGAAATAATTGCTTAAAGAGCTGATGATGATCAATAATTAAATGTTTGAGGTAGATGGTCATACCTTCTGACAGCACTGGTGAAAATACAATATTAACAATTTGTAGAAGCAGAAGTAGAAGATGCCAGTACTTATCATCCGTCTGTACTAAATCACCAAACAACAAAGGCACATTATGCAATAAGCACCAAGATTGAATTGCATTTAACCCTAAATCATTACTGCCATCAAACAACTTTACCCTTGGAGGGCGGTTTCGCTGCTGATTGTAGCCGTAGTCAAAAGCATATATTCTACCAGCAAGCTGTTCAGCACTTAGGAAGTTCTCCTGAATATACTGCAGAACAAGTTTCACCTCTAACTGAGCAACTCCCTCCAAAATGTCATGCATGATATCTACAGAAAAGTTGTTGGCTGTGTTGAAATACTTAAGTGAATTCAAGAGACAACTGCGTTTCACACCATATACATGAGGTAGCATAGGATCTCTTTGTACACTTTCACAGTGCTGCTTATGCATATCAAGAGTTCTTAGTACAACACCAGAATCATCTTCACAGAACACACTCTGAAAACAATCTTTCTCAAGCAGACAGAAACGACAACAATATCGAGCTGCAAACGACTCCACAAACCCAAACAGACTATGCAAGCCAAGATTATCCCCAGTGACCTGGACTACAGTGCCATGAATCAAGTGTTTAAACATGGGAATTTTCAGTCCCTCTGTCTCAAGTACTTTCAGATCATTGACAAGTGGCTCAAGTATTGAATTAAAGCCATAACGCTTGGAATCTTGTGCATGAAAAAGAGCACACAAATGAATATTAACCAAAGAGGAATTAAAGATTGGGGGAAAATTCCTTAATGTAAAGTATACTGCTGTTACGTTCTTGTTTATTCCGGGTAAGGCTGCCTTATGTTTTTTTTTAGGTTACCGGTGGTGGTGGTGGTTTGCTTTTCTAATTGATTACAGGTGAGACCTGTTGGATGGGTGGAGTCTTCCCTATTAGAGCCCCGGGTCCACCTGTATCACGGAGAGAGCTTCGACGCCACGCTGAATGTTCCTGCTGCTGAGATTTTTGTTTGTCTATGTTGATATTATGTTTTGCTGCTCTCTTATATTTCCCGGACTTTTGTGTTGGTACTTATTTTTGGTAAAAAACCCTAGATCGTTGAGCCAGCTGGTTTGGGTCTTTTATGTTGCGGTCATTGATTTGGCCGTAACAACTGCACCTAATTTATGTACACCCTTTTTAGAGCCCAAGGGATTTTAGTTGAAATAGTTGAATTTGTAAGGCATCTTTTTCTGTAGAAAATAGGGGACTTCCTTTAACATAGGCAGCATCGCTTAAATCTGCATACACACCTTCTCTGGACATATCCCTGGACTTGAACATGTCAACAACATGGTGGTTTTGAAAGATTGTTTTCAGTGTTTCCAAAATGGGAACATATGCAAACCTATCAGTTACAATGACTTGATCATAAGTCCCTGTGATCTTGTTTCTTCTACTGTCAAATCTTGTGCCAAGCACCATTTCAACAGGGTCAACAGTTTCCCATTTTTGTTTAAAGTGTCTATTTCGTTTAGCTTCTGAATTTAACAGTGTAAATGGGTTTTCAAAGTTTTCGAATTGCTCAAATTTGTTTTTACTTGTGATGTCCTGTGAAGGTAAGCTCTGTAAGGCTGCATCTTTAGCCTGAGTATGAATCTCAAAAAACACTTCTTCCATTGAGGAGACAAAACTATTTACAGTAGATTGGCTTAATCCAGCTGCCTTGAGCTGTGCAACAGCAGAGGCACACATATCCAGAGTGCTCTTATTTGACTTTTTCAACATTTCAGATGTTGTGGGTGTCTCTTCTACATTAGTTGACACCACCTCCCCTGCAATGCTAACTTGTTTAACTGCCACATCAGGCTGGAGATTAACATCAGTGTCAGCCTGTTGGTCAAAATAGTTAAGGTGTTTGGTATTTAAATGTTTTCTAAAACCAGAAAAAGTACCAAACACACAGCCACAGCCACGCTGGGCACATTTAAGGCGAAGATTTTTTCCAGGTAAGTAACCATGAACTAACCGTAAATGCCTAACAAGCATTTTTGAACCAGTAAACTCGGCCTGACAGACAAAACACTTCATGGAGGATTAAACGTCAAGCACTAACGAAGCAACCTTGCCCTTACTTCAGCAACTCGGGGACTTTCTTTGACTTTGCCAACATCTATGTTGTACACAGTGGTTTGGATGAATGTGTACATGTTGTGAAGCATGGTGTTGTAAGATGTGCCAAACACAAAATGTGCTTTAAACAATTCACCAAAAGAACCAAGAGAAGAGGTTGACTTGCATGGTAAGGCGTTCTTGTCAAGAATAATAAAGAACTGGTGGATGTTATTCTTCTTCACCCCAACAGCCAGGAGGTAGGGTTGAGTGCTAGTAGTGATGGCATGAAGATGATCTTGGATATTTGTTCCAGTCTGAAAAGACAAATACAGACAGACAGTAAGAACCAAGTGGTTATAATACTTAAACTGGTAATTCATACTCTAAAAAGAGAAAACAAACACAAACCTTCTTAAAGACCACAAGATGCTTTTCCGCTTGGGAAGCTGACACTGTAGAGCTGCGGTGCAGCAGCAAAAAGGAAAGAGGCAGTCAAGACAGGCTGAGCGCCAAAACCTGTGTGTTTATTATAACGTGCCTAAAACAGCAGAGAGAACCCGCGCTCTCTCCTTGGGCATGCGTCACCAACTACCACACCCTGCACGCATGAGCAAAAGGTAAGACAATGAATTCTGTCTAAATAGTAGGAGCCCCTACACACCTTTCCTGGTCTCTTCCGACCCTGTCCAGATGGTGGAATCAGATGTAATAGCAATAAAATTGTTGAGAGGTCACTGTCCCAACCTGCAAAAGATTTATTTTTAATAAAGTTGAATCATGTAGATCATCAAAAAAATTCAGTGCATCTGCATTGACAAAATGTTTAAGTAGACCCAAAATACAAAAAGGATAGCTGTTCTGTGACAAAGATTTTCTCCTATTTTAAAAAAATATTACAGCTGATTCAATGCCTGTCTTTTTGTATCTCCACAGTTTTAAATAATATATTGATATGTAGATAATGAAATGTGATGCTAATACATTTTCTACCGAACAGTATGTGTTAAAAATAAGCAGCCACACAAAATCAAAACAGGTCACCTTTGATTTTGGTCATTTAGACCAGCTTCCGTCTGCACCCTGTGAATGTGCTAATCAAATTAAAAGAAATTTTAAACAGCTCACCAATGCCAGCATTAACTTCAATGGCATCCTCAGGAGGGTCAGCTACCAGCAAGAGTTCTTCTAGGTCACTGGCAGAAGGAAGCTTTCTGCCTTGTTGGATAATCTTTCTTTTGAATGTTGTTGGCCACCTCTCCAGAAACCTGCCTGATAGATCCTCACCAAACATCAGTACAAAATCCTGTTCAATCTGTAACAGGGATAGATGGAGAGTTATACCTACTGTCTACAAAATATTAAAGTGTATTTATATTGTCAAAGTAATGACAAATATTTACCAAGCCTTTGATAAACGTGGAAACGTGGAAAATCGGACAGTATGTTGCTTGACAGCAAGGGGTCAAGGACCATGTTGCGGCGATAAACAACTGTCAACTTCATCTTCTTCTTGACTGTGTCTTCATCAGCTGAATGTTTCATCAGTGAGATTGCTTCCTTGCACTCATCCTCACTCAGCACCTTCTCTGTAACAAACTGCAACTCTCGTCTGACAGTTGGTCCTCCACACTGGTTTTCACCTGATGATCCATCTCCTGATGATAGACAATATGAAATACACCTTTATCAAAACTGAAGACATTTGATATACATTATTTATACAGAACCACAATTTGGAACTGTACTGTGCATTTCCACTGGATTACAAATGTTACCTCCAAATGATAATCGCCTGTCTTTAGCAGTGCATCTCTGTCTTTAGCAGTGCATCCACTCTGTCACGATCGCAAGAAGGCGAGCAGGGAAGCAGGGGAGAGGAGCCAGAAAGTCGGGTGGAAACGGGGATTTATTAAGGCAGGACCGGGGAGGCACGACAGGTAACATTAATGACAAGTCTGGGGAAGACTGACTCAGACGAGGACTAAATACAACAGACAAGCTACGGATAACGAGCCACAGGTGAGAACAATCAGGGAGAAACAGGAGGTAATGAGGTGGGCGTGGCACACATTAGGAGCGGACGGAGCGGGGCGTGACATAACCCCCCCTCAAAGGCACGCACACCGGGCGCGCCCGAGAGGAGGCGACGGACGAGACGAGACCGGGGAACAGGACCTGGAAGACAAAAACCAAAACCCATCAACAAAGGACCGGGAACAGGACAGAGACACAGAACAGGAACAAGGACGAAAAGAAAGGCAAGACATGACAAAGAACAGGAAACGCAGACAGGCAAACAGAGAAGGGGGACAGAGGGAACACCCACAGGCGACACGAAGGGGCCAGGAGTGAACAGAGGAGGACCAGAGGGACGAGGAACAGACACAGGCGGGACGAAAGGAGGAGGAGCAGAGAGGGGAGACCAGACAGGAACGGAAGGGGGACAAAGGGGAGCCCGAGGGAGCCGAGGCGGGGAGAAGTTAGGCAGGATGGGAGAGGCGGCCTCAGGCAGGGCCGCGGGCAGGACAGGAGAGGGCGCCTCGGCGGGCGCCGCCGTCACATGGTCAGCAGGGGCCGCCTCTGCGGGCACCTTAGGCGTGCGGCCAGCAGAGGGCGCCTCGGCGGGCGCTGCCATCACTTGGCCAGCAGGGGGCGCCGCAGCGGGCACCGCCATCACTTGGCCAGCAGAGGGCGCCTCGGTGGGCACCTCAGGCGCGCGGCCAGCAGGGGGCACCTTGGTGGGCGCCGCCGACACGTGGCCAGCAGGGGGCGCCTCGGAGGGCGCTTTGCGCGTGCAGTCAGCAGCGGCCGCCACGGGCAGAGCGGCTTCCTCCGCTGCTGGCGGAGGCGAAGTCAGGCCCTCGGGCGGTGCTGCAGCAGGCACCCTCAGTTCCTGGCCAGCAGGGGGCGCCCCGGCGGGTGCCGCCATCACGCGGCCAGCAGGGGGTGCCCCGGCGGGCGCCGCCATCACGCGGCCAGCAGGGGGCGCCGCAGCAGGTGCCGCCATCACGCGGCCAGCAGGGGACGCAACCGCGGCTGCCTAGGGCAGTGCCGCAGGCAGAGCGGTGGCAGCTGCAGGGACTGCAGGCAGAACAGGCAGGAATGGCGGGTCAGGTAGGACAGGCGGGTCAGGCGGGACAGGCGGTGCCACGGGCAGAGCGGCGGCAGCAGCAGCAGGCGGTGCTGGCAGGTCCCGAGCAGGTAGGTCTCGTACTGCCCCTTTAAGGGCTTTGGAGACCCGGGGAATAGCATCTCTCACGGCGCGAATTCCGCCGTGCCCCAGACGCTCCGGCCGATAAAAGTACGCTGCAGAAGCTGGCAAGGCGGGCAGCGGCGATGTCTCCACTCTGGAGTTGCTCATGGGGAGAGGCGCCGAGCTGGGGTGGGCATACTTATTGCTCCCTGGCTGTGCGCCTGTACATTGGGGTTTACCGCAGTAGACGAGAGGGTAGCCTCCCTTCGCCTTCGAGTGGGGGGACGGGTCCTGACTGTTGTTTGCACTTATGCGCCAAACGGCAGTTCAGAATACCCACCCTTTTTGGAGTCCTTGGAAGGGGTGTTGGAGAGCGCTCCCCCCGGGGACTCTCTTGTTCTGCTGGGGGACTTCAATGCCCACGTGGGCAATGACAGTGAGACCTGGAGTGGCGTGATTGGGAGGAATGGCCCCCCCGATTTGAACCCGAGTGGTGTTCTGTTGTTGGACTTCTGTGCTCGCCATGGACTGTCCATAATGAACACCATGTTCAGGCATAAGGGTGTTCATATGTGCACTTGGCACCAGGACACCCTAGGCCGCAGTTCGATGATCGACTTTGTAGTCGTGTCATCGGACTTGCGGCCGCATGTCTTGGACACTCGGGTGAAGAGAGGGGCGGAGCTGTCAACTGATCACTACCTGGTGGTGGGTTGGCTCCGCTGGTGGGGGAGGAAGCCGGCCAGGCCTGGCAGGCCCAAGCGTATAGTGAGGGTCTGTTGGGAACGTCTGGTGGAATCCCCTGTCAGAGGGAGTTTCAACTCCTACCTCCGGCAGAACTTCTCACATGTTCCGGGGGAGGCGGGGGACATAGAGTCCGAATGGGCCATGTTCCACGCCTCCATTGTGGAGGCGGCTGACCGGAGCTGTGGCCGTAAGGTGGTCGGTGCTTGTCGTGGCGGCAATCCCCGAACCCGCTGGTGGACACCGGTGGTGAGGGATGCCGTCAAGCTGAAGAAGTAGTCCTATCGGGCCTTTTTGGCCTGTGGGACTCCGGAAGCAGCTGATGAGTACCGGCAGGCTAAGCGGAACGCGGCTTCGGCGGTCGCTGAGGCAAAAACTCGGGTATGGGAGGAGTTTGGTGAGGCCATGGAGAATGACTTCCGGACGGCTTCGAGGAGATTCTGGTCCACCATCCGGCGTCTCAGGGCGGAAAAGCGGTGCAGCATCAACACTGTTTATTAAATTAGATTAGATTAGATTAGATTAGACTTTATTAATCCCACAATGGGGAAATTCTTTGAGAAACAGCAGCAATAATGAAAAAAGACAGTATAAAAAAAGGATAGGATCCATAGGATCAGCAAAAAAATAACAATACAGATAATAAAAACAATAGAAAACAATTTCTAAAACTGTAAAAATATATAAGTAAAAATGTAAGAAAAAAAGAAACATATACACAATGCTAGGTATATGGATAGCAGCTGCTGAAATATATATATATATATATATATATATATACATACATACATATATACACACACACACACATATACATATACACTCACCTAAAGGAATATTAGGAACACCATACTAATACGGTGTTTGACCCCCTTTCACCTTCAGAACTGCCTTAATTCTACGTGGCATTGATTCAACAAAGTGCTGAAAGCATTCTTTAGAAATGTTGGCCCATATTGATAGGATAGCATCTTGCAGTTGATGGAGATTTGTGAGATGCACATCCAGGGCACGAAGCTCCCGTTCCACCACATCCCAAAGATGCTCTATTGGGTTGAGATCTGGTGACTGTGGGGGCCATTTTAGTACAGTGAACTCATTGTCATGTTCAAGAAACCAATTTGAAATGATTCGAGCTTTGAGACATGGTGCATTATCCTGCTGGAAGTAGCCATCAGAGGATGGGTACATGGTGGTCATAAAGGGATGGACATGGTCAGAAACAATGCTCAGGTAGGCCGTGGCATTTAAACGATGCCCAATTGGCACTAAGGGGCCTAAAGTGTGCCAAGAAAACATCCCCCACACCATTACACCACCACCACCAGCCTGCACAGTGGTAACAAGGCATGATGGATCCATGTTCTCATTCTGTTTACGGCAAATTCTGACTCTACCATTTGAATGTCTCAACAGAAATCGAGACTCATCAGACCAGGCAACATTTTTCCAGTCTTCAACTGTCCAATTTTGGTGAGCTCGTGCAAATTGTAGCCTCTTTTTCCTATTTGTAGTGGAGATGAGTGGTACCCGGTGGGGTCTTCTGCTGTTGTAGCCCATCCGCCTCAAGGTTGTGCGTGTTGTGGCTTCACAAATGCTTTGCTGCATACCTCGGTTGTAACGAGTGGTTATTTCAGTCAAAGTTGCTCTTCTATCAGCTTGAATCAGTCGGCCCATTCTCCTCTGACCTCTAGCATCAACAAGGCATTTTCGCCCACAGGACTGCCGCATACTGGATGTTTTTCCCTTTGCACACCATTCTTTGTAAACCCTAGAAATGGTTGTGCGTGAAAATCCCAGTAAGGCCCAACTGAGCAGATTGTGAAATACTCAGACCGGCCCGTCTGGCACCAACAACCATGCCACGCTCAAAATTGCTTAAATCACCTTTCTTTCCCATTCTGACATTCAGTTTGGAGTTCAGGAGATTGTCTTGACCAGGACCACACCCCTAAATGCATTGAAGCAACTGCCATGTGATTGGTTGATTAGATAATTGCATTAATGAGAAATTGAACAGGTGTTCCTAATAATCCTTTAGGTGAGTGTATATACACACATATGTACATATACAGGGATTATATATATTGATTAATAACTGGTACTTTATTGATCCCCGTGGGGAAATTGTTTTTACGCCTCCCTCAACTTGCTCTTTGTAGAGCAAGCTGTCCGCGAAGGGCAGCCACCCGTAGCGGCGCCCAGGGAGCTGGGGATTGAGGGTCTTGCTCAAGGACCCGCAGACGTGCTGAGGCTGGGCTTGAACCGGCGACCTTGTGATTACAGGCACACGGCTTAGCTGCCCCCTTATGTGGTCACTGCAGTGATGTGTTGTAAAGTCTAATAGCTGTGGGGAGGAATGATCGACGGAAGCGCTCCTTCTTGCACTGAGGGTGTAACAGTCTTGTGCTGAAGGAGCCGCTCAGAGCCTCCACAGTGTGGTGCAGGGGGTGGGAGGGGTTATCCATAATAGATGACAGTTTTAATAGCATCCTTCTGTTCGCCACCTCCTCGATGGTGTCCAGTGTGCAGCCCAGGACAGAGCCAGCTTTCTTAACAAGCTTAAGTTTTTTCCTGTCTCTGTCCGAGCTACTCCCTGCCCAGCACACAACAGCGTAGAGAACTACTGAGGCCACTACTGTGTCATAAAAAGTCCGTAGGAGTTCTCTGCACACCCCGAAGGACCTCAGTCTCCTCAACAGGTGGAGGCGACTTTGGCCCTTCCTATACAGGGCAACTGTGTTTGTTGACCAGTCCAATTTATTATTTATGGTGGGGATGGTGCGCTGCTGACCTCAGCTCGGGACGTTGTGGATCGGTGGAAGGAATACTTCGAAGACCTCCTCAATCCCACCAACACGTCTTCCAATGAGGAAGCAGAGTCTGGGGACTTGGGGGTGGACTTACCTATCTCTGGGGCAGAGGTTGCTGAGGTGGTTAAAAAGCTCCTTGGTGGCCGGGCCCTGGGGGTGGATGAGATCCGCCCGGAGTTCCTCAAGGCTCTGGATGTTGCGGGGCTGTCTTGGTTGACACGCATCTGCGGCATTGCGTGGACATCGGGGGCGGTGCCTCTGGATTGGCAGACTGGGGTGGTGGTCCCCATCTTTAAGAAGGGAGACCGGAGGGGGTGTTCCAACTATAGGGGGATCACACTCCTCAGCCTCCCTGGTAAGGTCTATTCGGGGGTGCTGGATAGGAGGGTCCGTCGGATAGTCAAACCTCGGATTCAGGAGGAGCAGTGTGGTTTTCGCCCTGGCCGTGGAACAGTGGACCAGCTCTATACTCTCGGCAGGGTCCTGGAGGGTGCGTGGGAGTTTGTCCAACCAGTCTACATGTGCTTTGTGGACTTGGAGAAGACATACGACCGCGTCCCTTGGGGAGTCCTGTGGGGAGTGCTCCGGGAGTACGGGGTGCCGGACTGCCTTATAAGGGCTGTTCGGTCCCTGTACGACCGGTGTCAGAGCTTGGTCCGCATTGCCGGCAGTAAGTCGGACTCGTTCCCGGTGAGGGTTGGACTCCGCCAGGGCTGGTCTTTATCACCGATTCTGTTCATAACCTTTATGGACAGAATTTCTAGGCGCAGCCAGGGCGTTGAGGGTGTCCGGTTTGGTGACCTCAGGATTAGGTCTCTGCTTTTTGCAGATGATGTGGTTCAGTTGGACTCATCAGACCGTGACCTTCGGCTCTCACTGGAACAGTTCGTAGCCGAGTGTGAAGCGGCTGGAATGAAAATCAGCACCTCCAAAATCGAGACCATGGTCCTCAGCCGGAAAAGGGTGGAGTGCTCTCTCCAGGTCGGGAAGGACGTCCTTCCCCAAGTGGAGGAGTTTAAGTGTCTCGGGGTCTTGTTCAGGAGTGAGGGAAGGTTGGAGCGGGAGATCGACAGGCAGATCGGTGCGGCGTCAGCAGTGATGTGGGCACTGCATCAGTCTGTCGTGGTGAAGAAGGAGCTGAGCCAAAAGGTAAAGCTCTCGATTTACCGGTCAATCTACGTTCCTACCCTCACCTATGGTCATGAGCTGTGGGTAGTGACCGAAAGAACGAGATCGCGAGTGCAAGCGGCCGAAATGAGTTTTCTCCGCAGGGTGGCTGGGCTCTCCCTTAGAGATAGGGTGAGGAGCTCGGTCATTCGGGAGAGACTCAGAGTAGAGCCGCTGCTCCTCCGCATTGAGAGGAGCCAGATGAGGTGGCTCGGGCATCTGCTTAGGATGCCTCCTGGACGCCTCCCTGGTGAGGTGTTCCGGGCATGTCCCACTGGGAGGAGGCCCCGGGGAAGACCCAGGAGGGACTATGTCTCTCGGCTGGCCTGGGAACGCCTCGGGATCCCCCCAGAGGAGCTGGAGGAAGTGGCCGGGGAGAGGGAAGTCTGGGTTTCCCTGCTGAGACTGCTGCCCCCGCAACCCAACCTCGGATAAGCGGAAGTAAATGGATGGATGGATGTATAACAGTGATCATGCTGATTATAAATAGGTCAGAATCTTCGTTAAAAAAGTATGTACGTGGGGTTTAAGAACAAATTTGTTCGTAAGAATGGTTGGTGAATGAGGGCCAATGATTGTGAATGGTTGGAGAGATGATGATGCTTAAGTGACGAGATATTGTTACATGATACGAACTGGTATAAAAATTGGTGTTAAACAATAATGGACACATTTCTACGTGTCCAGCCTTTGTTGTAACTTCATTCTTGCAATAAAGATTGAATTTGGATCTACACGAGTGGTTCCAGACTTCTGATTTGGCTGGGGAGGAAAACACCACAACAGTTTTAGATAATCCTGCTCCGGGAACTTCCATGCATTTCCGTATAGTACAAATTGCGAGCTTTCCGGCAGTATATCACATGTCCCGGGACAGGATTTCTACGTGCCACTTCCGTGGACTTTTAGTTTAAGATTATGGATGGCAGCTTCCACATGGTTACAGTGTACAGGGCGAAGTGCACATTTAGAAATCCTGCTCCGGGAACTTCCATGCATTTCCATATAGGACAAATTGCGAGCTTTCCGGCAGTATATCACATGTCCCGGGACAGGATTTCTACGTAGCACTTCCATGTTTCAATATAACAGATGCTTTGCAATATCCCTTTTCTTTTATTTATTTTGTGTATTAATTCTGATAAAATGGCTTGTAGAGTGGCAACCACGTTTCTACGTAGATATTTCACAGGAGTGCTTGCAAGCTGTACAGTATAGCTGTACTTATATGAGAAAATTAAATCAGATAACACCAAAACAGTTCAATAGTGCTTGGATGTGAGATCTACAGAAATACAGAATTACAATAAAATACTGACATGTTTGGTGAAAGACATATTTATTTATTGATTTATTATGATTTATTTTATTCGTCAGGAACAGGCATCCATAAACAGTGACGTTGGTAGCCATGGACATCCACATCTGTCTGACGGGACAAGAGAGGGGAAAAATGCAGATTATCCTCGACCAGAGAACGCTCAACAGATAATATATAGAACATTTTCACATGTTTAACAAATTAACAATGAAATTAATGTTAACATTAAGAACAATACGATTTCGGACAACTGTATTGTACTGACTGCGCAGTTGCACCGCATTGCTGAGCTCCTCGAATTTCTCTCTTCTCCGCCATGCCTTGTTCTTAGCAGCTCTGTGTCTGAGGACGCAACTCTCACACACGCTGCCTGCTCCGCCCCACACACACACACAGAGTGAAGAAAAAAAACAGAACTGATAACATCGGGCTGATATGGTAATAATTAAAATTTTAACACTTAAAATGATTTTTATTGATTTAAAAAAATGTTTGTGATCCCATCAACAAGCGCACAAAACTGTCGGAATCAATGATTCTTAATGTTACCTGTAAGCTACAGTTGGTTGAAGGCTCATTATCATTACGCCAGTTCCCAACACCGTAATTCGCGTTCTTTTTCAAAAGCGCTCGCGTTTTCTTTTAAAGCAACATTTCATAGCAAACCAGTTAAATAAATAGGTCTTTGAAATATCAGAAGTTAAGCCTCACCGTTTTCTCCCAGGACTCTTCCAAAACTTCTGGCTGGGGTCAAGCAGCATGGGTCACGTGTTCCACAGCAACAATAACACTGGGCTGTCCGCCGATGTGCCGGTCTGTAAATCGGCGTACTACACTCGCATATCAGCCAATGCCGATACATTAAAAAATACCAAATATCGGCCCGATATATCGGCATTCTGATATATCGGTCGACCTCTACTTGAAACCAGAGCAAAATAACAAAAAACACACAGTTAAATTACGTTTGCCTTCTTCAGTAAAGTGGTGCAGCAGCCTCCCCAAACGTTCCCGTGTGTCTGTTCTTAATAGGTTCTATTCGCTAATTTATCTAACTAGAGAGTCAGCATTTTGTTCAACGTTAGCTTAACATACTGGTCTGGTAATCGCAAAACAGCAAAAAGGAGCAGAGTAACTTGTGTCAATATCACCATCAACATTAGTAACATTACCATAAAGTCAACTTAATAGATATAATAGATACAACTTAATAGTCATCTTAAGTTCAGACAACTATAAGAAAGCATTATAAAATGGATCTTGGAAGTTTATATTTTTTTTTTTACTTTATCAAGCTTGGTTGTAATCACGCATCACACAAATGCACTGTAAAATTGCTGAAGACAGACGAGTTCAAATAAAACAATAACCCTACTCAAAACGTCCTCTATAGAAACCAAAAACAAGTGAAAAAGACGTAACATTAGTGTAAAATGTTAACTAGTTAATCGTTACATCACGGTTTTAAACTGTAACGGTAACGAGCAGACCGCCCGCGCACCTAGGTTAGCCAAAATGCTAGTTAGCTAGTTAATGTTAATATGGAGCTCCCAACACATGGAGGGTTTAATTTAGCGGAATTTTGAACATGATAGAACACAACACAATCACCGCTACACACTGCAATAATTTTTGAACACCGGCCTTACAGTCCAACACCGATATCAGCCAACTCGTTTAGCTAATTAACGACGTTACGTTTGCATATAGACATGGTCACATTTGTGTCAGGTACAAAATGAAATATTTAAGAAATATGGACAGTCAGAGCGTATCGTTATTTTAACATGCTGCCTGCTGTTGAAAATGTCAAATTGTTGGTTTAATAAGTGAATATGAAAAGCTTACCTTTGTAACTCGACTGAAGAAAATGGCGCCGTGAAAAATCCTCTCGGTTTGAAAATGAGTCTGTGGTGGGAGGAGCTTTCCAGCTCTAGAGTGCAATAACTTATTCCAAAGTACCACTATGTCAATAATTTTAACTCAGCTGCCTGACTTACTTATAGATACCAAGCATTTCTGTATGTACCAAGCATTTATGTATGTAGCATAGTCTATCCATATTGTGGTTTTCTTTCTACAGATCTCTACTCAGATTTATCTAGACTATTATTTATATTGTTCTTGTGTCTCTGTGTCTTTGTGTTGTGGCAGTCATCACATAAGCAATTTCCTCCGGGATCAATAAAGTTTTCTGATTCTGAGTCAGAGTCATTCTGACACTGCGTGGGGGGCGTTTTACTCCAGCTGTTGTTATAATGACTCTGATAGAGTCAATACACTTTAACACTGCTGATTTAACACTGGGAAATTTACTGTGTAGGGACACGTCTCGGTCTGAGGTTGTAAGAGCCCCCAACAACACACCCATTGTCAGTAGGAGGTAGTCTGTTAACCCTCGTCTCCAGAGCAATGTCAGCAGTCGCTTGCCTAGAGTTCTGGTCCAAGAAAATTGGGACAGTATCAGTATGGAACAGCATTACAACTTCAATATCACACAGTGTATCATTTATGTTTTAATTCATTGGCGACATCTTACAGCATTCACAATTTCTTTTTGTGACTGCAGCACAGCTTCAGTCAGCACACGGCCGGATGGTCGTCCCCCGGTTTCTGAGGAACGGGAATGTGTGCAGCCAGCACCCAAAGATGTGCTTGGCACAGCAGCACCATCACCGCCTGTTTCACCCTTGGCACTGGGGGCACCTCTTGTACTGTTGTCTGTAAGAATAAACAAACAGAATAGACGAAAGTAACACCGCATCTGCGCCCTACGTGTTATTCATAAACATGCAAGTAATTCAAACAAGTATGGTACGTACGAGAAAAACTCACCCACGCTGACATCGGCATCCCCCTCCTCCGATAAAAGTGTGTCCCCAATCATTGCAGCAACTTGTTGCTCAAAGGGTGTGAGACCAGGAATTCTGCTACCTCCGCCTGTGCTGTTAAGACTCTTACGGTGAGCGGCAGCTCGTTTTTTCACGTCGATTTTTATGTCCAACCACTTCTTTTTAATTTGGGCCACTTCTTTTTAATTTCGGAACCAACACTTTTAACTGACTCCACCACGCTGTGCCACTCTATCAACTTTCATTTATTGCTGACGCCACTACTTAAACCACCAAATAATATCACTTTTCTTTTCTCGATTTCTGTTAACATGACCTCCACTTCGCACTTGCTGAAATACTTCTTTTTCCCATGTGGTTTAAGAAAAACATATAACAAAGCGGATTTTTATACAGATTTACATATGTAAATATACATTATTATGGGCGGGTTGGGGGGGTGGCTGTGGGCTTGTTCAAGTACGTAAAATTTCACGCTCATTGGGATTTATAAAGGGAATGTACATAGATCTGTGCTTACGCACAGTTTTATGCATCTGGATTCTTTCTTGCTTACGCACATTCCTAGTTTTGTCCGTACACCATGTTTTAGTGTGAATTCTACACACATCGTTATACATGAGGCCCGTGGTCACTGAACACCACACAGCTGGTCAAGAAGACTCAATAGCGGCTGTACTTCCTGAGGAGGCTGAGGAAGTTTGTTATGTCAACCAAGATCCTTAGCAACTTCTACAGCTGCATTGTGGAGAGCACACTGACCAGCTACATCACCATGTGGTACGGCATCACTACAGCTATGGACTGCAAACGTCTGCAGAGAGTGGTGAAGACTGCGGAGAAGATAATCAGGACTCCGCTGCCCTCTTTGCAGAGCAGCTACCACTGCAGAGTCCAGAGGAGAGCTCCCTCTATCCTCTAAGACCCCACATACCCCCAACACGGACTGTTCACATTTCTGCCTTTAGGACGGAGGTACAGAAGTGTGAAATCTAGAACCTCCTTCTTCCCCACTGCCATCAGACTCCTTAACAGCTGACAGGAGTATGATTAATGGACATCATACTACCATGCCATACCATACTACCTCATACTGTAATTTTTTGCACATTAAGCTCTTTTGCACATTACACTTAAAAGTATTTATTTTTTATTTTGTCTATTATATTGTACCTCGGCATTTTTATGTGGACAGCAAAGTAAGAATTTTATTGCACAGAGAAATGCACTGGGCTCTCCGTTAGAAATAGGGTGAGAAGTTCAGATATCTGGAAGAGTCTCGACTCTCCACGTTTTAAGAAGCCTGTTGAGGTGGTTTGGACATCTGGTGTGGATGCCTCCTGGGAAGGAGAGGTTTTCCGTGCATGTCCTACAGGGAGGAGGCCCCGGGGCATACCCAGGACGCGCTGGAGGGATAAACCCTTCCCAGATTGATGGGCAGCAACAATCGCTTCTCTAAGATAATTGCTGATGTCTTTCCTCCTTGGCATTGTGTTAACACAAACCTGAATGCATCAGATAAGACAAGTGCCAAAACTTCTTTTTTTATAGAGGTGGTCACACTTGCTGATGATCAATTAATTAAGTGCATTTATTAGCAGCACCTGGCTGCTACTTAGCCTCTTAATTACTATGCAAGACATTTTGGCTTAGTTAATGTATAAACAAATAATAACACTGTGTAATATGGCATGTGTTGTTCATCTGAGGTTGTATTTACCTAATTTTCAGACCTGCTAAGGACCAGGGGCCTCATGTATAAACGGTGCTTATGCACAAAAATGTTGCGCACGCCCGTTTCCACGCTCACGTCGAGATGTATAAAAACTAAACTTGGCTTACCGCCACGCACATTCTCACGGCAACCCCAGACAAGGCGTACACAAGTTTCTGCTCGATTTGGCAAAATGGAGGCACCTACTGGCAAAAGCGTGCTACTGCAGTTTCACTGTGTCAGACTCGCATTCATGACGCGGACTGCATGAAATACACCGAAATTAATTGGCCATCGGTCACCTGATCGTAATCAATCTGTGACAATAAAACGGTGCAGGGAAAGACAAAAAATATTCCAACCATGGCTGCTCTTGCATTGTTAGAGGACATTGCAAATGGAGTCAGAAGAGAGCGCATATTCAGGGATCACAGTGATTTCTTGGCTCATGATGATGACTGGCTACTAAGTCGATTCAGATTTCCAAGAGCTATCCTCTTGGAGCTGTGTGCTGAACTGGAGCCAGCTTTACGGAGGAAGACTGCAAGAAATTGACCTTACCGGTACCTGTACAAGTTCTCTCCACCCTCAGATTTTTAGCCACAGGTGCTTTTCAGCGTGAACTTGCGGACCGATCAGGCATTTCTCAGTCATCACTGAGTCGTGCCATGCCAGCTGTATGGGATGGCATAATCCGCTTGTCATCGAGATATATAAATTTTCCCTACACTGTGGATGAACAGGCAAACATTAACCCCCTGGGCCCTGAGGCCTTTTTTCCACTTTCGAGGTAGTCTGACATGCCTTGACATTTTAAAATATTTCACCTATCTAAAAAACATTTATCCCAAAGTGATACATTTGCTTTTATTCAGCACAAACTCAGCACCAATAATCTGAGACCTCTTAGAATGTTATTATTCTATTTTTTGTTAAAATCAACTTTAAACATATACTTTTCAAAAACCTATTTTCAGACATGCTGAGAAATTGTAAAAAATCACATTATAGACATTTCTAGGTAAGACTTTTGAGCTCTGAAGCTTATAGACACAGGGGTTGGCTACACATAGGTGAAAGTGACATTCAGAAATTTTATATGGTTTGATTACTAAAGTGTTAGAACTTTGGAGTGACACTCTTTTTCTCAAAGTCACTGGTCTTCACAATGAATATTGATGAGATAGGTGTCCTCACACCTGTAGTAGTTTGCATACTGTCAATGGCCCATCAGTCTGGAATGTCACTGCACCCCACACCCATCACTTTGGAAAGGCAGTTTGAAACGCAAGAAAAGTAGCAACAATAAAATCCCTTTCACAGTTTATTGATAGATGGAATGAAAAATGAAAAACTGTGACTATATAAATATAGAAAGCGATAAATATGATGCAGTGACTATTATTGACGCTCTGGGGACGAGGGCATCATCGACTGCGTATCTTTCTCGTGTATTTCAGTTTATATCTCGCTGAAATCATTATGTAGAATCCTGAAAAAAACACTGACTAAATCCGTTATCTGTCTTCTTTTCAAAACTTCCATTGTCAGAAGTATTAAAGTTTTTAAAATTAGGTTAAATAGGCAAAAAAGCAAATCGTGTCACCTTTCTTGGTTTTACTTGCGTCGGGAGCGTTTAGGACCGCTCTCAGCGTAAGATCGCTATTCACGTTCTAAATACGCTGCATTTGAATCGGCGACCACGTGATTGCAGGCACACAGGCTTAGCCCACTGAGCTATGAACACAGGTATGAGCTTCGCTGCTGAAAGTGGCAACACTGGCGCAAAGCTTCAGCGGCAGAGACGTATCCGTGTGCTATATTGTAGCCGATCAGTGTAAACACTACCCAGACATGTGCTCTTGTTTATTTCGGTCACAATGGGCGTATTCACATATTTCTTTACCCAATACTAACTGTCGGATTATCATGTTATTATCATGCGAATAGCGCGATTTGCAAGTGGGTGGGCGATCAGAGCCGCTTCGAGACGCAGACGCTTAAGTCAGTCACTCTTGTTCTTTCAATTCGTATCACGAAGCTGTAAAAATATATTTAGTTTCTACCTATATATATTTGAAAAGTAGACCGTCAAAGGTTTCTGAGAGTATTTTTAAAATGTGTATATGACAAAAACTCGCGGAGTTATTTAAACGGATTTGCGAAATTTCTGTCAGATCCCGCCGGCGGGATCGCCGGTCCCAAGGGGTTAAAGCGCAATTCGCAGCGATGTCCGGTTTTCCAAATGTAGTCGAATTATCGACTGCGCGCACATTGCTATAAAGTCACCTTCAGAGAACGAATTTGCTTATGCTTATGTAAATAGAAAGCACTTTCACTTTATTAATGTACTCTATTAATGCACTGGGGGCACCTCTTGTACTATTGTCTGTAAGAATAAACAAACAGAATAAACTAAAGTAACACCACATCTGCGCCCTACGTGTTATTCATAAACATGCAAGTAATTCAAACAAGTATGGCATGAGAAAAACTCACCCGCGCTGACATCGGCGTCCCCCTCACCCGATAAAAGTGTGTCCCCAATCATCGCAGCAACTAGTTGCTCAAAGGGTGTGATACCGGGAATTCCGCAACCTCCGCCTGTGCTTTTAAGACTCTTACGGTGAGCGGGCGCTCGTTTTTTCACGTCGATTTTAATGTCCGACCAGTTCTTTTTAATTTCGGCCACCGTGCCATTTTCGGAACCAACACTTTTAACTGACTCCGCCACGCTGTGCCACTCCGTCAACTTTCGCTTATTACTGATGCCACTTATATCACCCAAAAATATCACTTTTCTTTTCTCGATTTCTGTTAACATGACCTCCACTTCGAACTGAAATCACTGAAATACTTCTTTTTCAGACGTGGTTTATTCATTGCTGTTTAAGAAAAACATAGAACAAAGCGGGCATTATACAGATTTACATATGCAAATATACATAATTATGGGCGGGTCGGGGGGGTGGCTGTGGGCTCGTTTACGTACGTTAAATTTCACGCTCATTGGGATTTATAAAGGGAATGTGCGTAGATCTGTGCTTACGCACAGTTTTATGCATCTGGATTTTTTCTTGCTTACGCACATTCCTAGTTTTGTCCGTACGCCTTGTTTTAGTGTGAATTCTACGCTCGTCGTTATACATGAGGCCCCAGATGATGTGTTATTGTGTCATACAAAAAACCTACTTTCTTTTTCACATGACTGTACATTTAGCCTAGGTCAGGTCAGGTCAGGTTGGGGAGCATGCTCTGATGCAGCGTGTTGCCGTGTCCACCACATGGCAAAACTCCTCAGGATCCAGGCTGGCCATCTGTCTGCTGCAGCCAGGTGTTATGTGGGCATCCCCTCAGCCGGATCCAACTGCCCTGTCCACGAGCTGGATCACCCTCAGGGAAATGCGCCACATGGTTGTTGTGCCATAACTGATGCTCCCTCACAATGCAGGTAATGTGCCTCAGTCGGGACTCCTCTATTAACTGCTTGTGTGACATATAGTCAAAACAGCGGTACCCAAGGATCCTCTGAAGAGACACAGTACCGAAAGAGTTCAATCATCGTCTCAGCTCACTGGATAGCATCCATGTCTCACAGCCATACAGCAAGACAGGGAGCACCAGGACTCTAAAGACTTGGACCTTTGTCTTCTTGCAAAGATATCGGAAGCACCACACAACCCTTTCCAGTGACCTTATGACCCCCCCCCCATGCTCTCCCAATCCATCTGCTGACTTCATAGGAAGAGTCACCAGAGACATGAATGTCGCTGCCGGGGGTAAGTGAATCTCTCGACGAAGTTGACATCCTCCCCGCAGACAGACACACTACTGATGCTGTATCAAAGAAGTCATTAAAGGCCTGGATCTTGTTTTTTAATCCAGGACACTCTCAATCCCTGACACTCAGACTCCTTGCTCGGTCTTTCAAGAACCCCAATCAGAGCCTCCATTGACTCTGAGAAGATCACAGCAATCTTTCTTCACCAACAGATGCCCCACAACTGCTGGACCCCACAACCCTATCTAACACCCAGTCCATGCAAGCATTGAACAGAGTAGGAGCAAGAACACACTCATCCCGGCGATCACTCTTCCCTTTCCAGATAAGGACTAGAAGTCCTGTTTTCCAGTCAGTTGGGATAATGCCTGACTCTCAAATGGAAGCAAAGATTGCCTGCAATGCCAGGAGGACAGCCTTACCACCAGCCTTGAGATGTTCACCCTGGATACCACAGATCCCTGCGGTTTTCCCTACCCACAGCTAATTCACCACCCATGCGATCTCAGTGAGATTGGGTGGTTCATAGCAGATTGGAGGTGCAGCCTCAAGAACTATGGACCCAGAGATGATCCTCCAACTAGGACGTTGGACAACTTTAAACAACTGCTCAAAGTAGCTGGCCCAGAGGGTCCCAAATGCAGTCATCCGTAAGGACCATTCCATTACCCACTTTTGATTCCTCAATAAGCAGGACATGGGTCAATAGACCACAGATGGTGTGTCACCTGCTCATAGATTCATCTAACAAACGCCTCCTTATCTGCGCCCTCAGAGCTATCCTCCTCAGTTTCCAATGCAGACTGGAGTTGCCACCAAGTTGTGCACTGTGACTCCACTTAATTATATCCAGGGTGCCTTGCAAGATGAAACACCTCCTTCTGGAAACCCCGGCAACACCAACACAACCCTCGGCAACCTTCAGGGTCTTATCAAGGAAGGTCTCCTACATCACATTAGAGTTAGCAGTCACACCCAAGTCTGCAAGTTCCCCACACAAACTGTGTGCAGTCTCATCAGAAACAGCCAGATCTTGGAGTCTGGCCAAGTCCAGCCTCATTCTCCTAGTAGGTGGTAGCCCACTGGATTTAAGCTGAATCTTCAGAGTAGCAACAAGAAATCTGTGGTCAGAATTCACAACCTGGGCACATCTATAGACCCCGCAGTCCTGCAGATGCCTCCAGCATCTGCCAAGAAGGATGTGATAGATCTCCTTGACCACACCACCAGTATTGGAATACCAAGTCCAACAATGCGACTCAGGGCTTTGGAACCAGGATTCAGCGACCTGCAGCCCCTGACCTTTCGCAGGGGAAGATGGTCATAATGCTGGAAAGACAAGACGTTCTACATGCTTACATGGATGGGCTGCCTTAGATTAGGACAGAGTAGATGGAATTATTTTTGTATCTCATTAAAACTGAATACCTTTTGCCTGCGTTTCCAGCTAGTGGTAGCAGTGAAACATGCCAGCCATATTAGAGGGATAACATTACACTGTTTTTTTATTCTGTGGAAAATGAAAGATCAAGCCTTGTGCTTCCCACATCACGTTTGAATTGACAGTTGCACCCAAGTCTGCAAGTTTCTCACACAAACTGTATGTAGTTCAGAAACAGCCTGAACTTGGAGTCTGGTCAGGTCCAGCCTCATTCTCTTACTAGGTGGTAGCCTACTGAACCTAAACTGGATCTCTGAGTAACAACAAGAAGTCTGTGGTCACAATTCACAAATTGGGCACTTCTGTAGACCCTGCAGTTCTATAGGAGCCTCTAGTTTGTGCCCTTGAGGTGATAGATCTCCTTCACCGCACGACCAGTACTGGAGTACCAAGTCCAACAGTGCCGCTCAGGGTGTTGGAACTAGGATCCAATGACCCACAGCTCCTGTCTTTTTGCAAAGTCAAGGAATATGGAGCCACTTTCACCACAGTTGCCAGACTCGTGGGGACCGATACAATCCTCAGAGCCAGCCCTGTCAGTGCCAGTGGTCGCATCACCCATAACCAAAAGAGTGTCACCTCATGGGTACCCATCAACCACCCAGCAAAGCTGTGAATAAAATGTCTTCCTCATCGAGACATCACTCACTGCAGTCGGAGTATACATTGAGACAATAGACAAGACACCCAAAGAGTGCCTTAGCCTGAGTCTCTTAATATGTTTGTTGAAAGGAGTGACATCAGACTAGGAGGAGGTGATCCGCTACTCCCTGAGTATGGCAGCTATCAGATCGACCAGACTAGAAGTAGAGGTACCCATCTACAGAGATCTGGCTGCTCCCTGGTCTGCATATACTGAAATGTAGAATTTAGGAAGCTCCCCCAATAGCAGAGGAAGATGGTCATATTTCCGGAGAGACAAGACTTTCCACGTGCCTACCGGATAGGCTGCCTCAAGCTGGGGCTCAAGTGCCGCTACGTAGGGGGTGACGCCTCAGCACAAGACCAGCCCCAATCCCCAACAGGCCTGACCCAATTAGCTCTCCAACAGTTCCGACTCTCATGGGGAAAAGGATTGTGAAGGCTTTCCCTCATCCCCTTCAAGATATGTGCAGCCTTCCTGTGGGTGGCTGCAGCAGAGCTACTCCCGCAGAGAGCGGAAGGCTGTCGTGCCTGTTTAGATTGAGCTGTTGTGAGTTGTTTTATGGTGGCTGGAGTACCAATCCTGCTACCAACCCCCAAAATTTTTCACTGCAGGTTGGAAGACCACTTGCAGGGCAATTTAACGTCATACCCTAGACTACCTTAAATCTGACAAGTTATCCAGCTAAGCAAGAAATCCTGCTTTATAAGGCAGGCCCCTGATTGTATTCTCGAGGTTCTGATTGACAGATCCATAGACTAATAAAGAGCTGAGAACCTCCTTCTTAATTCTGGGTAAACAGCACCATATTTGTTGTCCCTAAGCAGCTTCACTGAGGGCAAAATGACAACATGGGCCAGTTCTGAAATAGGACTTCTCTGTATCTCGCAAACAGAATATCATAGACAGAAAATTTCAACGCAAATTTATTGCGGAGACTCTACAGAATCCAACAATACCCAACTGGGTAGGTGCTATATATCCCCTAGTAATAACTTTAGTCCAACAGATTGGATTTTCAAAGCCCCCAAACATGCCAATCCTCCAGCACCGCTTGACTGGTCCTACTGTCTATGACAGGCACAAAGTGTGGTGTTCCTAGGGTTATAGTCAGCATTCTTATCCCTCCAAACATGGTGAGTGGAGTTGATGTCAAACAGGTCAATTTTGGTTTCATCTAACCACATTACATTCTTCCATGCCTCATTGGTATTATTCAGATGTTCACCAGCATACTTCAGAAGGGCCGGAACATGGGCCCTCTTGAGCAGGGATACTTTGCGAGCACCGCAGGATTTCAAACTGTAGCGGCATAATGTGTTACCAATGACTGTGGTCCCTGCTGCTTTGAGATCATTAACAAGCTCCTCCTGTGTCTTTCTGGGCTTAGACCAAACTGTTATTAACATTACTGATGTTGCACGAGACAAGTTCTTCCTTGGGGCCCCAGACCAAGGGTGATTCACAGTTATTTTGTATGGCCTTGTAGCCCATTTACCCTTTATGAAGTCCAACAATCTTATCTGATGTCCTCAGACAGCTCTTTTGTCTTTGCCATGGTGATAGGGAAGATGTAGACAGGTTAGTGACCCAAGAATACTATTTAACAAAGTAATGTCATTAAATGTGAATGCTGGCTTGGTGTCAGTTAATTCAGTGGAATGTGCTTATAATCACATTTGTCTGGGTGAAACTGATCACTATAAGTGGATGATCATAATAACTAATTTATTTCCTTTTTCTTTGTCTCAGGCAGATTACTGTCACGTTCGGGATCAGGCGAGCCGGAAAGCAGGCGAATTGCAGCCAGGACTTCAGGTAAACGTGGTTTTATTGGACGACAGACGGACATCTACGGACAATACAATGACAAGTCTGGGGAAGACTGACTCAGACGAGGATTAAATACAAAAGACGGGCTAGACATAACAGGACACAAGTCATCACAATCAGGGCTGAATAGGAGGTAATGAGGTGGGCGTGGCACACATCAGGAGCGGACCATGACAGAACCCCCCCCCAAAGGCGCGCACACCGGGCGCACCTGAGAGGAGGCGACGGACGGGACGAGGGAACAGGACCTGAAAGACAAAAGCAAGACATCAACGGGACACAGGAAACAGAACCGAGACACAAAACAGAAACAGGGACAAGAAGGACAAGACATGACAAAGAACAGGAAACACAGACAGAGAAAGGAGACACAGAGGGGACAGAAAACGGAGGAACAGGGCGAGGAGTGAACACAGGAGACACCGAGGGACGAGGAGCAAAGACAGGAGGGACAAAGAGACCAGAAGGGAACGGAGGAGACACAGAGGGACGAGGAGCAGAAACAGGCGGGACGGAGGGAAAGGGAGGAGGAACCAGGGGAGCCCGAAGGAACCCAGGCGGGCGACAGGCAGAGGCCGGAGGGGCCGCAGGCGAGAGGGAGGAGGGAGCAGGAGGGGACCACCCAGGGGCCAAGGGAACGGGACGAGGGAGTGATGGAGGGGACAAGGAGGGAGCAGGAGGGAACACCGGTGCAGGCAGGAGGGGGAAGCCGCGGCAGGAGGAGGCGCAGCCAGAGCCGGAGCAGGGGGGCCCGGAGGCGGCCGACACTTAGCCAGAGGCGGGACCGAGGACCGGCACCGAGGATCCAGGGGGGGACCCGACGGAGACCGCTGACCCTGAGGCGCAGGACCCGCAGGCAGCCACCGAGCCACAGCCAGGGGCCGAACAGGCGAGCCAGGGGGCAGGGCAGGCGGGACCCGAGCCCGGCGCCTATGTCCCCGTCCCTTGCGGGACACCGAAAGGCGGGGTCCCGGGGGGTGTCGGCCTTGTCGGGGCAGGGGCGAGGGAGTCATTAGGGCTCGGGGAACTAGAGGCAGGGCCTCTGGTGCAGCCGGAGCCACGAGCTCGACTGGAGAGCCGGGCTGGACGGGAAGGACAGGCTGGATGGGAAGGACAGCCTCAGGCAGGGCCGCCCGCGGGCAGGACGGGAGAGGCGGCCTCAGGCAGGGCCGCGGGCGTGTGGCCAGCAGGGGGCGCCTTGGCGGGCGCCGCCATCACTTGGCCAGCAGGGGGCGCCTTGGCAGGCACCTCGGCGGGCGTCGCCATCACTTGGCCAGCAGGGGGCACCTCAGCAGGGGGTGCCTCGGCGTGCACCTCCCTCGTGCGGCCAGCAGGGGGTGCCTCGCCGCGCACCTCCCTCATGCGGCCAGCAGGGGGCGCCTTGGCGGGTGGCACCATCACGCGGCCAGCAGGGGGCGCATCCGTGGCCACCTTGGGCAGTGCCACAGCGGGCATCCTCAGCTCCTGGCCAGCAGGGAGCGCTGCAGTGAGCGCCGCCATCACGCGGCCAGCAGGGGGAACTGGCAGTGCGGCGGCAGCAGTAGGTGGTGCCGCGGGCAGTGCGGCGGCGGCAGCAGGCGTTGCCGTGGGCAGAGCGGCGGCAGCAGCAGGTGCCGCGGGCAGAGCGGCAGCAGCAGCAGGCGTTACCGCGGGCAGATCCGGAGCAGGCAGGTCCGGAATGGCGGGTAGCTCCAGAACAGGTGCCAGGATGGCATTAAGGGCTTTAGGGACCCGGGGAATGGAGTCTCTCACGGCGCGAATGCCGCCGTGCCCCAGACGCTCCGGCCGATGAAAATAAGCCTCTAACGGAGGCGGCTTCTCTTGGTGGAAGCCGGCCAGGCGGGTAGCAGCAAAGTCTTCCCAGGGGAGCGGTGAGCCCTCGTGCTCCCTGGCCAACTCCCAGGCAGGGAGCAGAGAGCAGGCTCCCAGAAAGAGAGTCGGGGTCTCTTCCTGCAGTGTTTCAGCCTTCTTCTTTCCCCGCTTCTTCTCTCTGTGGGCGGCGGAAGGCGGAGCCGTTGCGAACACGTCGCCCAGGCTCCGGGCAACGCATTCGTCTCTCTGCTGGGTGAGACGCTCATGCAGGCGGCGTAGGCATTTGCGTACCCGCTTGAGTGGGTACTGCTGTCCGGGCGGGCGCTCCTCGGTGAGGAGGTCCGCGCCCCGGGTGGCCAGCTCCAGGGCTACAGGATCCTCCAGCACTTCGGGTTGGGAGCGCCAGTACACAGCCTCCTGCAGCAGACCGAGCTGCTGGTGCTTGGTCTGCCGCGCTGTGTTTTCGTGGAGACTTGTCATTCTGTCACGTTCGGGATCAGGCAAGCCGGAAAGCAGGCGAATTGCAGCCAGGACTTCAGGTAAACGTGGTTTTATTGGACGACAGATGGACATCTACGGACAATACAATGACAAGTCTGGGGAAGACTGACTCAGACGAGGACTAAATACAAAAGACGGGCTAGACATAACAGGACACAGGTGATCACAATCAGGGCTGAACACGAGGTAACGAGGTGGGCGTGGCACACATCAGGAGCGGATGGAGCTGATCATGACAATTACCATCTAATTGGTATTTGTATATTTATTACATGAATATATAGTAATAGAGCAGACAGCGTCGCTATTTACAAAATTTTATTGACTCTTTAAAAATACAGCACAGCAGTTTCAAATGCTTTTCAAATTACAGTACTGTACAAATTAATTACTGAACGATGTATAATTCAAATATGCTACGGTGTCACACCCACGGGGGCGGATCAGACAGGTGCAGGACATCAGGGACTGATCACCTCCTCAATATAAAGACGGAGTCAATCGCAAACAAACCGCGAAGTATTGCGCTAATGAGAAGCCTTACTGAGCGTTATTCTGTCTTCCGTTTCCCTTTGCTCCCGTTTCTTGCCTGTCTACCTATTGTGAGATCCTTACCTCTTGTTCCTTACCTCCTTAGTCCAACTCCCGTCCGTGACCCGCCTGTCCTGCTGAGCCCAGCTTCCCCTGTCATCCAGCCCGCCTGTTCCCAAGTCCTTTGTGTGCCTGTTGGACTGACCCATCGGCTTTCGACCCTCGCTCACGTCTTATGACCACGACTACCGCTCGCCGCCTCTGGACCTGTTTGCCTGATTGGCGCCCCTAGAGAAGCCCCTCTGCCTCTCAACACCTCTCCGGTTACCCAGGTGGTGGTTCTCTCCATTCCTCACTTCGCGGGGCTGACGATTGCCTGTGACGACTTACCCTTTGCCTTATTAAAGCTCTGTCTCAACCTCCCTCCTGCCCTTCCTCCCCTCGCTCTTCCTCCTTGTGAGTACCCCGTGTGCCTTGTCTGTGTCTTCGGACGGACCCCCCGGCTATCGACCCCTTTGCCTGCAACCCCGACTATGGATCCGGATCCTGACCCTGGCCTGCCCGATCTCCTGTCTGCACGACCACGTCTCTGCCTGCTCCCAGTCCCTGTTCCATCAGCACGGTTAAATAAAGGCTCTGTCAATAATCCCTCTGTGGGTCCAAGCAGGTTTGTGACATAAATCAGAAAAAGGATTGTAAAGATTTAATTATACAATGACATAGAAAAAATAAATAACAGCCCACACATAAGCTACTATATATTAATAAACATGTCTTAATCAAACCTAAGCAAGATAATAAAAAAAAAGAGAAAAAAAAGGTTGAATGGTTGTATTTAACACCTTTGAATTTAAATTACATTGAAAACTTCACTGTTTCTATAATTTAAATGGGTGGCCTTTAATTATTACTGTTTGAATTGTATATAGAAATGTTTTAATATTTTCAAGTTAACACACACAAGCTTATCCCAAAAAAAAATATGCTTGTCTCACGTCATTGTATATTATATTTGCTGTTTTAGCATTAACAGTGCAAGAAAGTGTATGGAATGTTAAATGATTTACTGAAGAGTTTATAACAAGGAATAATTTTATTTGTAGGGAATGCAATGAAAGATTCACCGTGTTTTACCGTGCTATGGCTCTCTGCAAAAAACTTGTGGCCTACTTCAGTCACAGTTGGAAGTGGACGAGGGAGCTTGCTGCTGACCAAAAGGACCTCAACCTACCTGAGCACCAGCTTAAAACTGTGTCCAACAAGATGGGGATCCCGACAAGCTATGGTTCAAAGGATCCTTGAACAGCAAACTGCTATTGTACATGTTCTCTCCTCTGAGCAGAAGGCTAGACACCTGATACCAACCTGGCAAGAGATTGAAGTCCTTGAAATGTTCAACAAAACATTCACCCCACTGGCAGACTTTACTGATGCTCTCTCAGGAGAGCAGTATGTTAGCATTTCCTCAGTAAAACCAGTCCTCTGCCTCTTTGA
Organism: Paramormyrops kingsleyae; assembly: GCF_048594095.1. NCBI lineage: Eukaryota > Metazoa > Chordata > Actinopteri > Osteoglossiformes > Mormyridae > Paramormyrops > Paramormyrops kingsleyae. Next base: position 3,918,843 of record NC_132806.1, on the reverse strand, counting down.
GACAATGATGGCAGTACAAGAAGATGACATGGATCTTACACGATTATTGAATACAAAAATCCTGCATTACCTTAAAGAAAAATACAGTGATCCAAACACTCAAGACTTCCTCGAAATAGCCACAGCAGTGGATCCAGTTTAAACTGGACTATGTCAGCAAGGACGACAAAGCCATTGTTAAGGCCAGACTCAAGAATGAGATGACTACTATTGCCATTGTAAGTATATCTTTACAGGAAACATTTTTTTGTAACACAGTGTCATACGCTGAACAGGGAAGCAGAGGCAAGGAGACGTAGGATAAGGGGAATACGGGGTTTAATGAGGGATTCACACGAAGGAGACGGCAACACACAGATCGACATTACAATGACCGGACTGGGGAAACAAACGGAAACGCGGACTAAATACAATGGACTAATTGACAACGATCAGGAACAGCTGGTAAACACGGGGAATCCACATGGGGTTAACGAGGGGGCGTGGCACACTAGAGGAGTGGACGATCGGGGCATGACACAGAATAATTTACATTCAGCTACATTTTTTACAGTTGCATAAATTGGAAAATTTGGAAATTGGATTTAGCTAAACCACCTTAGTTTTAAACTACTGATATATTCACTTTGCAAGTATAGTTAAGATATTTTTGTGATCTTTCCTTTTTTTAAGCAAACGCTTCCCACAACTGGTCCCACTGCCCAGCCTGCACTGTCCTCTGGAGAAAAGAAGAGAAAGACCTTGGGGAGCTTTTTTAAATTGGCACAGGGCAATGTGGCAGTAGCACCATCTGATGCTTCTTCTAAAGAGTGTGATATTGACATACAACTAGGCTCATACATGTTCACAAGAAACATTGACAGTGAGGATGACCCTGTTTTCTGGTAGAAAGAACACAAGGGCCAATATCCAAGACTATCTTGGCCAGGAAATACCTATGTATCACTGCAACAAGGTCCCCCTCAGAAAGGGTTTTCAGCACAGGAGGGAACATTGTGTCATGCCTGCATTCCTCTCTTAAGCCTCAAAATGTTGATAAGTTAGTGTTCTTGGCCAAAAACCTATAAGTGCTGTAGTTGACTGAGTGCCCAAAAATGCAAGTGCTACATGTTTATAATTTTTTTTTAATTATTTTAATTTACTAAAGTTCTATTATTTATGTTCAACAGATTTTAAGTTATTTACTTTTAAGGGAAGTATTTAAGGGAAGTAATAGACCATATTTTTTTTTTACAAGAAACTTTCAAGTGTTGTCTATATGTTGGAAAGGTCGTCTCTGTAAATGGGATGCCGATGCGCATGCACTTGGATCAGCGTCAGGAATGTCTCCTTTGAGTTTTCAGCGGTGGTTTTCTGATTGTGCTGCACTGGTTCATCCTACCCAGTGCCAAGGGATCCTGGCCAGTCACTCACCATACTCAGGGGTGCAGTATTGTGTGTCACTGATGAACTGTAAATGACTGGTCCTGGACTGATTACATTTGGTGCTGTAATATTGCAGTGCGGTCAACTGCTAACTTGTTAGCGTGTAACTTTTGTGGAGATCAGCTACCGAGTGTATTGCAGGCAGATTCTCTGTATTCTGCGTTCACTGTTGTAATTGTGTATCTTGTGTGTTAAATTTGTTTTGTTAGTCAGTTCTCATTAGACTGCAAAGTGTTTAGGAGAGACGGGATAATACAGTACATTAAGCCAGGGTAGTAGTATTATTATGTATTCGGTATGTACCGAGGTTAACCAGTAGATGGTAGTACTGTTATATTATTGACGATTAGAGATCATATAGGCCTAAAGTGGTTGTATTTGTGTTATTTAGCTGAACATGTCTCCATATTCTTATTATATAATATTATTTCCTTCCTTAGACCACATGCACACCCTGTCTACAACTAAGTCATTGCACCTGTAACAGCCAATGGCCAGCCTGTGTGAACTCCAGTGCAATATTGTACTACCTAATTGAATGCAGTAAAGTTTGGAACTGCATCTACCTTCCCAAGTGTTCTTACCGACGCCACCAGAGAGGTGCCACCTTACCGGTACCTTCCTCATACAGTCATAGCTTCTAACACTTTAATAGTACATTTTTTATTGTTGAAAGTCACTGTCAAAAGCACATTTTTTTTACTTTAGTGCAATAAATGTGTTTGCTGAAAGAAGGAAAATAGTTTGAGAGAATCGTGATCTCAATTCACATGGATAAAAATCATGATTCACATTTTAGCCTGAATCGTCCAGACCTAAAATACGCTATAATACTGTATCTGCATGTCCCGGCACGCCTCGCAAGTGTGTGTATATAGCCCCGTGTATGTCTTATATATAGCCCCTGTTTGTGTTTTTAAGTGTAGTTACTTGTTGTGCAGTGTATCCAGTTGTATTGTGTGCCTTGAACTGTGGTAGTACTTAGTTCTTGCCTGATCCTTCAGTGTCTTAGCCATTCTATAATTACCCACCGTGTGTGTGCCTTACCGTCCCCGTGTTTCCCTGTCATTCATGGATTTGTGTTATTGTTGCTTATTGTGCAGTCCCTTCACCAATGCCGATTTCATTCACCAATGCCAATTTGAGAAAAAATTACTTTCTTTTCCCAACTTATTTTCTGTGCACGCAGCATTAGCCTCAGGTAGCTAGACAGAAGCAGACGGGTTTCCGCAAGGCAAAGTAGGCTCATCAAAGTAAAGTAAAAAAAAAAAATGCGTAGGTTTATCTTTTTACGTATATTGTGCAGTGTTTCCCCTACCATTAAATTAGGGGGGCACCCTGCCTCCCAACGGCACCTCCCGCCCCTGTCTCTACACGGTGGCACGTTTATAATTCTCCTCTGCTCTCTGTATTGCGCATGGCAGAGTTCCGCCTCGATGCATGCGCACAGACACGTGCACGCACAGTCAGGTGAGCACACTCCCACCCGTGGAGTGCGCGTTGGAAAATATGTCGTGTCAACCACCTGAAAAGCAGACAAAAATATCTGCATTGTTATATTGACTGCTGTCATTAAAAGATACACATGAACACCATGAATCCTGTCAGTGTCTGTCTGCCCCCCAAGCTGTAAACCTAGGGGAAACGCTGTTGTCATGTATAAAAAGACCCAAAATGAACACTGTAAGCAGATTACTTGATTACAATAAGCAAATTATTTAAACAGTATTTGTATAGGAATGATTCTGTCCCATGCTTTTTGATCCATATAAGCAATTTTGAACCACTATAACCATGATCTCTATAAGCAGGTGTTACGTATTGGGGAGCGCGGTCCAGGGACGCAGAGGCAGGACTCGAAGTGTTGGGAGAATGCGAGGTTTAATCAAAGGAAAACCACGATCGGGAGACAACCACATAACGTCAATGACCGGACTGGGGAAACATACTTTAACATAGACTTAAAGACACAGGACTAATCAACATGACTGGAAACAGCTGGTGACATTGGGATTCCACACGAGGTAGTGAGGGGGGTGTGGCACACAGGAGGATCAGACGAGCAGTAATCACAAAATACATAATGATTTCTTCTTGACAGATTTTCAACAAATAATCTTGTGATGTTAAAAAAACCCTACAGTGAAATTATAGACTTTATAATTGACTTTATAAATTCAACAGGGGGTCATATAATTATTACCTGTGATAGACTATGGTGATATGCTGTACATGCATGCGGCCTCCTCCACTTTAAGGAGCCTAGATTCAATGTATCATGCCTCTCTACGTTTTATTTTAAATGCAAAATCCCTCACTCATCATTGCATTTTATACGAGTAGTTGGCTGGACGTCATTAACCATCCGTAGAAAACGGCATTGGTACATGTTTGTTTACAAAGCTTTGCTGGGTGAACTCCCAGAATATCTCAGTACCCTACTCTGCATCAGCTCCAATAGCTACCACTTGCATGCCTCCAAGTGGTTGCCTTTGTATGTCCCCCAGGTCCTGACAGACCTTGGCAAAACAGCATTTTCATATTACGCACCATGGTCATGGAACAACCTTCAAAAAGTTCTTAAATTTCAAACACTAATATCTTTAAAGGATTTTAAGATCATCATAAATAGTTCAGTGACTGAGGAATGTCAATGTTTTGCTTGAGAAGCCACTGTGCAAAAACAATTGTTCTTCTGTTTTGCGGTTTAATGTTTTATTGTCATGTATATGTTTATGTTTTGTATGGCTGCTACCTTGGCCAGGTCTCTCTTGTAAAAGAGATTTAATATCTCAATGGGACTTCCTGGTAAAATAAAGGTAAATAAAAATAATAAATATATTTCCCTCACTGTAACTTTGGACTTAGTGTATAAGTGGTTATTTAAGCCATCTTTTTGGTTAGCTGTGCCCACCACTGCTTACCAGGTGATGTCAATTAAGTCTAAGAGGCTCAGGCTTAGGACATAGTGGGGACCTTAGGATTGGGCCATGGTCTTAGTAAGAAAACCTGGCTTGACATAGATTGGTGGGGGTCAGCGTTGTAACATTGTTTATCTTGGATTGCAATTGTTTGGTTTTGTTAAGCTCAAACTTATTTTCTCTTCATACTTCTTCTTACGTCCAGATGCATGTATAAGTATGATGTACATGATTGACAGTTCAGGGCATAGAGATGTAGAAACAGGTCTTAAGTTCTTTTAGTGTACGCAGGACACTTCTACAGACTTTATATGAGTCTGTGGTGGCAGCAGCTATTCTCTACACTGGTGTGTGTTGCTCCAGCAGCATAAAAGCTGGGGAGGCCAAGAGAGTAAACAAGCTGTTCAGAAAGGCTAGTTCTGTGCTTTTGACTGGTCATGACATCCTAGAAGTGGTGGTGGACAGAAAAATGAGGCACAAGCTCTTGTCCATAATGAGTATGTTTCCCACCCCTTACAAACAACAGTTGTGTGAGGATTACCTTCAGCTGCAGACTACTTGTCCTGAATGTAATCTTCAGAAAGAATAAAACAACAAACATGTTAGTGTGTGGATAAATTACAACTAACATTTTTGCTAAGTAATATTTAAAATAGCTCATTTATTATTCAATTTTTAAATCTGATACATTCTCCACTTTTTAGATTGCAGAAGCTTTAAAATTTTAATTAAAATGTTGTAATGTCTAACTTTGGTTAAGTATAAAAATTATCGAAATATGTAAAAATACTAGTAAATGTCATCATTATATTGTATATCTATTCAGTTTATTATGATTTATATATTCAATGAAGCCCTGTGATGGGTTGGCACCCCATCCTGGATTATTCCCTCCCTTGCACCTGGAGCATACTGGTTAGGCTCCGGTACTCCCTGCGACCCTTAGTAGGACAAGCGGTTTCAGTAAATGGGTGGATAGTCAATCAAAACTACATCTCTCTAGATTATTTAACTTGTTTGATAGAAAGTTTAGGCTTTTATACACACACAGTGGTCACATAAAGTTTTGGTAGACTTGCTTAATTATGTAAAAACGCTGCAAATTTATTGGTTTTGTAATTGACAATGTTTAACATACCTGCACATATCTTCCGCACATATTCTTTTTATTCAGTGTCATTTTCTGAGACAGTTTTGCTGTTAATTGCAATTGTAGTCATTGGCTCCCAAAGGGATACTAAACACAAATATTTGGTGTTTCATGTTATTGCAATGGTGTTAGTAATTAAAAAGCATCCCACGAGACTACATGCCAATAAACTTTTAAACCGAGAACAGTTCTGATTGTTTCTAATGTGATATATTTTTGTAAACGAATGAATTAAGTAGTATTTTTTTAATAAAACCAATAAACTTGCATTTTTTTAACCTAATTAAGCAAGCGTCCCAAGTCTGTCAGCAGTGTGTGCGTATACTCATTTTTCCAAGCTACAAAATATATCACAGCATGAACGAACTAAACCATAAAGAGACAAATAACGGAACGAGCTTTTTTAAAAGTTTGGCTTGTGGCGCGCATGTCACTTGCTGCGACAGTTTTTACCCCTGAAGCGACTAGCGTTTTTCATGAAGTAGCCTATTCGGTTTGAAAACATGGCGAGGCTAAGCGAGCAGGGAATTCGTCTGAGTTGTGTAAGTATTTCAATTTATTTGACTGTGAAATAGGAGGCCAATTCAATCAGTTTAATGCATGCATATCCTCAACGTGTTTTGGGAATTGTTTTAGATGAGCCCCTCGTACTTGAACAGCAATTCAACAAGTCATACCTGGCCTTTCAGTGCAGTGGCCGAACTAGTAGGTAAGACAAGCATTTCGCTTTCCACGCCTGTTTGCTTTCGGTGATTCTAAACAAAAAATATAGCTAATTAAATACAGAATGCATCTCCCTGTATTTATTGCATGTCAATAATCATCTGCTACTAGTCTGATTTACGTTATAATATTGGGAAAGCCACTTTTACGGTGCATATACGACTATACAGAAGCAGAACAAAAGTGATGTCAAATAAAGCAGTTCGGCAGCACTTTACCTTATAACGAGACTTTAAAATTAGCCATTAATAAAAACAATGAATTGTTTATTCTTGGGAACTTTTAATATTCCTGTGTTACGTTACATTTTTAGTTGATATTGAACCACATTTGCGCTCATTTTCCGTATTAACTGTCCAATGGGCTGCAACAAAGTTACACTCTGTACTTTACCATTGGTGAAGGCCTGCAGAAGGGTTACGCGTCACGTATCTCAGCATGCAGACATTGTTGTGCGTATATTGCGCAGAGCCTCAGTTTCTATCAGTTCAATAAAATAAACGAAACGTAATTAACCTAGAAATGACGCTTGTCCTTTCCACTCGCAGCACTGAAGCAGAAATGAACCGGACGTTTAAATTCTCCGTGACTAGCAAAAAAAGGTCTTCCTTTTTTCAGCCCGCTTTTAAAGCATACCATTTATCACAACATGACAGTTTTGCGGAGTATTAATTTTGAAACAAGTTTGTACACATAAACAATATTTTAGGTGGAGAACGGCTGAGATTTAATCCTCAACACACTTGAAATACGTGCAATCTAGTAGTCTAAACACAGGAGTATGTAAATTTATGGCATTCTGTAGTATTTTGAAGTATTTAGATATTTTTTATAGTTACAGGTAATCGAAGTTACAGACATTAAAATGGTAAAAAAGGCCTCTCTACGTTTTATTTTAAATGCAAAATCAGACATTTTAATGGTAAAAAGGTAAAACTTCTGTCACGTACATCTTCCCTGCGCAGGATGAAGTCTGTCTGTGTTTGTAACCAACTGAAAATGAAACCACCAATTTACAAACGTGCATGTTGCGGCCGATTTTCAATGAATCGTATTTTATATGTATACATTTGACATTGGGATTGATATTTTGGCTTAATTCTCTAGTCAGTATATTCCAGCAAAGTTTAATTGTGGTTTGAAGTATATTTGATAAATACGTATTTTTGTATTTTGTATTTTTGTCTTTGACCATAGCCCTAATTTATTCGGATTTAGTCGGATGTCTACGTGTAATTAAAAGTTATTGTTGTTTTTGTTTTTTATTTGAAATATATCTAAAATTGACTTTGGTCTGGAAAATAGGGAAAATTTTAACAATCGGGTCATTATACGTTTTAGGCGCCTTATATAGGCTAACACTTTGAAAGGTATTTAAAACGCATAAGGTCAACGCACGAGCGTGAATGGATATTTGTACTGTATTATAATTTAATCTTTCAGAAATGTTTTCAAGTAGTTGTGGGGGCTAAAGGTGGAACAACAACCGGATGTCAAACAAGCGGTCGTCCATTACGAAACGCATTTTACTGCAGAAAACAACTAAGAAAAAATAACCTGCATAAAATCTAACTTTTTCACCGTTCGTGATATTTAAAGCTTATTTATGACAAACCCGGTTTCTTTTCCACGCTTTGAGGTGGTACATCTTTAGAACTATAAGTTATCCTTCCCTATGTCTTCAGAAGCTTGAATCGACAAAGCTTACAGTTTCTGCCGGTTTAAAACATTCGATTTTATTTGCTTGTTCCTCCCTATTTATGTTTTTAATAAAAATTTAAACTACTAAAACGATTTACTTATTGTTATAGGCCTAATTATTTGCACTAAAACTCTGTAAATTCAACAATCATTCAATCACATAAAAATCCCAACTAAACATTTTGATGGCGGTCCTTGAGTTAACAAGTCTAAGACAGGCAAACAACAATGTGTACTACTCACAAACAACAACAAATAATGTGCAATAATCACAGATGACTATAGGTAAGTTGAAATAATAAACAGCATTTTAAGCAGTAATGAGAAACTAAATTACCAGTAAAACAATGGATGCAGCCAGAATGCATACATTGCACAAGAGGGTCAATGTTATGTGTGTTTGTGAGTGTGTATGACTGTCCATGTGTGCACCCACCATTGGAGGCAGCATCAGATGGTGTTCAGCAGTTTAACAGCAAGGGGGAAGAAACTATTTTTCAGTCTTGTGAAGCAGTTACCATGAAATGCCTTCCAGAGAGCAGCAACTTGAAAAGGTGATGGGCAGGATGGGCAGGATCTTTAACAAGGTGAAACAGCTCGCAATTGTGTGTGGGTGATGGTTGGAACATCTTAGTAACCAGAGTTTTCTGGTCCTTCCTTGTGCATCTGGCGTACCACGTTGTAGATCATTAAAAAATCTTTCTTAAAATGGTTTTTATTACAATCGTTTAGCTAATGGCTAGAAAATGGTATTGGGATGTGTCATTGCTGGTACATTGGCAGGGTACAAGGATAGATGCCATAGTTAAATTGTACACTGAAACCTTCCCCAGCATGAATGTGTGGAACTGTATTTCACATATGATGCAGAATTTTATTAAATTTTAATTCAATTTCCAATATTCTCTAAAATTAATAAATCTTTGCTTTAATTATTCTATTAATCAAATGGCTATAATTTGCCAAATTTCTTTTTGTAATATATGTAAGTACAAAGCATTGTAAAAGTTTTTAGTAGGTTTGGGAAAAAATTTATGATTAATAGCGATCCTGGTTTTGACGATTCAGTATTGATATATAAAATCCCAAGATCGATCTAGTTAATTTATGCCTTATCTCGGTGACTTTGAAAATATTTTGCTGAATTTTATTTGTATTGGTCCTCTTACTGTACAGGTGGTGCTGTTTTGGCTGTGTTTGAAATGTCCACTCGCCCACTATATAATGAGTCGACCATTTTGTAGTGCTATTTGAATTCACCACTGTAAGTTTGATTCACTACATAGTGCACTATAAAATCAGCGTGAGGCACACCAAATTTTAGTGTGCAGAAGCTGTACTATATTTAGACCATCATGAATTGTGGCCTGTTACGTGAGGGTTGGAACCATATTTGAGAATCTTTACTCAGTCCGAACTGTGACCATTAACCATTTTAAATAGCTCACTTTAACAGTGCCAGGACTTCTGCTGCTTTAATAACCAATGTTTATTCTAATGAATTTGACAGTATATTGACGATTAGTATAAAACGCTGTAGTCCACTTGCATAGGTGGATACAGTACAGTCAAGTATATTGTAAATAATGTTATGTGTGTACAGATTTGGGTTGTAAATTTGGGTTTTTATTTCAACATTGTGAAGACATATGTCAACTACAATGTGTATTTATCTGAAAATCACAATGTTGGTGTCTGTGTTCTGGTGTATTTTTTATTATAATAATGAACAACAAGTTCAAACATCATCAAAAAATATATAATAAAGAAAAAGGCACATTATAGTTTAATGCAAAAGGGGGTGTACTGCCATTTATTTATGCGACAGATAACAATTACAAATATCCAGTGTATGACATCTGCGTATTGTCTGAAATGTATCAACCACAATCTGATAGGGGTGTAAATCAGAGCTTTCCTCGCGATACGATAGAGTATCGATTCCTTAATTAAGCCAACGGTTCAATTTTTTTTTGATACCTCAGAAATTCCCACGATATGATGCGATACGATACAATTCGATTCAGTTCGATACTAGGGTAGTAGTCGAAATGATGAAATTTCACACAATCCTTTACATTTCAATGAATTAAAAAAGGCAAATATAATTAGCATTTTATCATATTTTATTGGGAACTGTAAACAAAATCTAGTGTAGTCAAGTATGTCCCATAAAACAAGCAAAATAAAGTGCAATAAGGTAAAAATAAAAAACACTGCATGGACAGACATGTAGAATGAGGAAGATTAACAAGACTGACTTCTACGGTGAAACAAGCATGTCAGTAATTTTCTTTGAGTGGTTTTTTTTTTTGAAAAATTGAATGGTCAACATGTTCGGGAGATTGTGTGCTCTGAGTGTAGTGTCCTATGTCACCTGCCATACTAAACACACACACTGAAGGTAGGCTAGCTTGCAAGCTACTTATAAATGACGAAGTCAAAATGATCTACCTACTATAAAAAATGCAAAACATATATTTATATATTAAAATATTGAGTATTATTTAATATTATTATTATTATTATTATTTATTATTATTACTATTAATTTCAAAGTATTAAAGTATTAAAGTATTTTTATTTTTTAATTGAACTGGGATTTTAATTCCTTCACCTTTCTCTTTCTCAGCTTGCTTTTTGGAGGGAAGTCGTATGTCGTAGTTTTTATGAACAGTCCGAAAATGCCGCTCCATATTGCCCTTCTTCGGAATAGCAGTGGTAGACTGACAGATGAGGCAAATGCACTTCGAATATGACATGGTAAAAAACAAAACAGTCCTCCTCCGTCGGAGTGGATCATGAAAACAATACTGGAACCGGCGAGGAGAAAAAAATAACGCTTGTATCGACATTTATGCGGTCACATCGATGCATTGAATCGTTTGCCATTGAATCGATACATTCGATGCATTGTTACACCCCTACTATGTAGTGAGCACTATACACTGCATGCAGAATATTTAGGCAAGTGTGTATTTTGTTTGTATCATCTCATTCGACCAATAGTTTCAGTCCAGATTAATCTTCAATTAACAAAAGATTGTTTAAAAATACAGCCTGATCAGTATGAGGTCTGAGTACTTTCTGTGTGGAGTAAAACAGGAAACAGTAGATACTTCCATGTGCAGAATTATTAAAGAATTATTAAGCAAATTATTATTACTATTAAAATATGCCGGAGAGTGGAAAAAACAAAACAGTAAAATGCCAGTCCGAGGGGTGCAAATCAGTCGAAACCAACCAACAATCAAAAGAAGATGGATGAAGTGTGTATTGTGACGACGACAAATTAACTGCCAAAGATATGTCAAATTAAAGGGGATACTTTCAGAAACTGTTTAGAATCAGTTTTCCAAAACTGCAATCTGAACGGAATCTCCGGAAATCCTAGATGTAGTGTGATACATGGCACTGCTAAAGTCACAAAGGATGAAACACCACCTCAACATAATAAGGAACATAGGCTAAAACGTCAAGAACAGGCATGGACATATCTCAAGAGTGATTTTCTTGTAGACAGATGTGATGAGAGTGACTCTTGATGGACCAGGTAGATGGGCCTGAGGATGGATACTGTCTTCAAACATCTACAAGGTGGTGGAAGAGTGATGGTGTGGGATCTACTGCCAATTTCTAGAAGATGCCTTCTTCAAACACTAGTACAAGAAGAAGTGAGAAACTTTCAAAAAGGTTATGATATTTATGCAGGCTAATGCCCCTTCCCATGCATCAAAGCAGTCCATAGATTGACCAAGAAAATCTTGAAAGGTAACTAAATAATGACCTGGCCCCTTTCATCGCCTAACTTAACCCCTATCTTACTGAAGTGTGAGACTTACCAAGATTGCGAGAAGCACACTTTTCAGCAGCATCTGAGAGGTGGTCCCATCTACCTCAACTAATATAGGATGTGATAAAATCCAAAACTTGACTGTTTCAATGGACCACAGGCTCATGATGGTTATTGAGAAGAAAGGTGGCTATACAGGACATTAAACTTGGTAAAGTGGACTGTATAGAACAGCTGATAGTTTGTTGTTCCTTGTATAGACTTTATAAAACTATCTTTGGTATTATTTCTGATGAAGGTGAAGAAAGAAATCCACTTAGTTTCTAATTGCCTAATAATTGTGCACACTGATAATCAAGTCTTTTTTGTGACAGACTAATTTAACATTTTCTCTATAAATAAATTTACCTGGAGCAAAAGAACACTTCTGAATTCGCTTTTATAAGTCTACTCAACTTTTGCTAAAAATTAGCTCCAGGAATAGTACTTCCCTAATAATTCTACGCACATAGTGAGTGAGTGAAAAAGTGGAAATTTTGAACACAGCCTTTCTCTCGCACCTATAGGAGGGTTGCAATTGTCAGTCATGGTAAAGGAGTTCTCAGACCACATGAATGTAAGCAAGTCAAGTAGGGCTTTATTCTCACACCAGTTATTTTCAGTACACTGCTTACGGTGGTACAAATTAACATTACATAAAAGCAAAATATTGCGATGTAAGGAGAAAACTGATATTGGATTATGAGAATATGGAGTGAAATCCCGGACATTTTTCAAAAGGAGTTGCAAATTGCATTTGCAATTGCGTTTTCCATATGTGGACACATAAAGTGTGACATAATTCAAATGCAGTTGCAAATTTTGCATTACCATTTACTAAAAGACCAGGACGTCCTATGTTTTTTGGTGTACTGATCACCATTTGTATAACCACACAAATACCTTAAAATATGATTTTTGCAGAAGGTTGTGGTTACCATGGCAATAGGCATGTTTTTTCCCCTAATAAAACCTTGGATAAGTCTTTTGGCCTGGAGCGCCAAATGTAGTTGCCATATGTATGCTTTATATTGTATGTATTTATATTTGTTATATATAAAGTGTCATATATTCCAAATGCATTTATGAAAACTGTATGTACCTTAATCCATGCTGTTACAGTCTTCTACGGATGGTTTGCTCAGATACTCCAATCAGGCGCGCAAGCTGGACACATGAGTAACCACACACAACGTAGTACTTAATCATCTCTAGTGGTATGTCTATAAAAGGACGTCCTGGTCCTTTAGTTGTTCTGTCCCTTACAAAAAGCCTGCCAGCCACTTCACTCAGATTGGCGAAGACAACATTACTGATGTTGTTGTTCGTCACGGCGACAAACTCATTTAACCTGTCCAAAACTAAATGACTTCTGAGCAAACAGAAAATCTGCAGAGTATGAACTATCGTCAACTTGCTGCGCTAGCATCATAAGTTCCTCCACAATTTCACCGATCACCTCCAGAGTCCATTGCTCACATTTCCCCCACTTGGTCGTCGACTGCGAGTGACGTCACTCCCCATACAATCACGCCCCACAGTATAGACCCACCACTGACGCTGATTGACAGGTTTCCGTGTAATGCGTCGGAAATTCAAATGCAAAATGAATTGCGATTGCGTTTGAGTTTTGGCAGGCTACATACGCGACGTAGAGAAAGTGAAAAAACAGACGTTCTAATTGATTTTGATATTTAAATATGGCAGGCTCATAACCTGTAAGACATGGGAAATGCAACTGTAAATGGACTTTGCTTTTTCATTTGAAATTTGGCAGTCAGTGTATGAGTGTTCGTTCGCGAAAGCGAAAAAGCAAACGGTAATGCAATTTGGAATTGCATTTGAATTATGTCACACTTTATGCGTCCACATATGGAAAACGCAATTGCAAATGCAATTTGCAACTCCGTTTTGAAAAATGTCCGGGATTTCCCTCCATATGAGAATATTGTTAATTGTTTTTTTCAAATGTTGTGGGTAACACTGAAGCAAAAGAAAGCAACACAGTCTGCAGGTATTATTTATTTATTTTTGGTTGGGTACAAGAACTGCAGTGGGAAAAGTATGGACAAAATATTTTGGTGTATTCACAAGTAAGTAGGCCTACAAGGATAAATTTAATGCATATTATTGTTTCATTATTATAGTAATATATAATTACTGTATATAGGCCTACTTATGTTCATCATGCAGTGAACCACAAAATATTTAAATAATTACATGGCTTTTTGCAATGTTAACGCTACAGTGATGTGCCTATTGTTCTTTGTGCCACAGATTAGTGAAGGTGTCTTAAACGTAGATTGAATGGGGTCAAAATGGAATCCAGCTAGGCACTTGTGAATTGAAATCAAATCAAATTCTGTGGTCAGGGCCAATTATCAGGCCTAAACGATACCTGCATATTACTCAAATATACAGATTCTAGTTTATGTTTTAGCACATATCTTTAAGTTAACCTCCTTCTCAATCGTGGCATGTGAGTTTTAGACTTATTTTCAGCTATTCTTTTAAGTCAGAAGTAATTTTTTTTTAAAGATTTTGGTATACAAGCCTTTGTTCTTTCTTAAGCGGTTTTCACAATTTGCGTCCAGTGACTCTGCATTTGAAAATTTGTGTTCCATTTACTGTACAGCATTAGAAACATCTCTCCAAATATGGACAGCAGCTATATAGTATTTCACATCTCATTCCTTGCAGATTGATGTTGAATAAGATTAAACTGAATCGTTAGCTTGTGAATTGGAATCAAATCGAATCGCCACATCTGTGCCAGTACCCACCCTGGTTACTGAGTGTTATTTGATTTATGGTCATGAATTGACCATATGACTTGACTGAACCTTTTCTGTTACCATTAGACAATGCATCTGACCCAGGTGTTACAGCAAAGCAGATATGGATCGACGTTGTTGTTGTAAAAGAGCAGCTATGTTTGACCTTTATAGACAATGGGAATGGGATGACTCCAAGTAAACTGCACAAGATGCTGAGGTAAGACTATACAAACCCATGTTCTGCTGCAAAAACTTGTGACAGTGTGGTGATTGTGCTGTGCTTGTACTGTTTCAGACAGTGGAATCTGCACAGCTGGGATAGACTGCTTCACAAAGTTGCAACTACAGGCTGCTCAGTAAATCTACACATAAACATACTTTTGAACAATTGATGCTTTCAGTTAAAGTATTTTTGCTTTTTAATGACATTGTGAACATATATTTACATAGTGTGTAGGACACTAAGGCTGGGCTGCACCAACATGGATTAATTTTACTGGATTAACTGAACTGGATTAGATCAAGATTTATCTACTAAGTCTGTTGCACTAAACTTTAAACATAATTTATATTTAGTTTACAGTTAATCCTGGTTAAATATAAACCTTTGGTAATCTCAATTTAATTTTCACTTTCTGTTCAAGTCTGTTGCACCAGTGAATTTAAACGTAGTATAAAGCTCGATTAGCAGTCATATTTAAACCATATTTATGTTAGGTCTGTTTCAGGTTTATTGACCACATGGCTATATTTTGTACCTATCTTTGCTAGATGGGATCAGAGGAAAGAGTCCTATATAGGAAAATTCGAGACAGGTGAAATTGAATTTTTTAAAGCAACAGTGAGTTTTCCCAGCAGTACCAATTTACAAAAGAGTGTGTCATATACCCCAGTGGGAAGGTTAGACCAGCTAGCATGCATGTTAGTGAGATGAACTGTATCTCCAGTTCTCCAGTTCCTAGTAGTAGTTTTGCATTTTTATGCTACAGGGAGTTATCAGATGTTGGACGGGGATCTTTCTGGAGTTCACAAGAGCAGATTCTGTGGAAATAGGCACTTTCACACTGCCACAACTTTGGTTGACTACAAACACCAGCATTAACATGGAAGTTATCAGAAGTGCAGAGGAGATGTAGCAGAACAAAAACTGAGCAGATGCAATTATTTTTGTACCCCAGTTACATTTAATGCATCAATTAATACATTTTTAACTAATTAATATGGAAAATTCAATCACTAACCAATATACTTTTGTCTAATGTCGTCAGTGCTGGCAGTGAAACTTGCCAGCGCTTATTAGCGGGATAACGTTACACCATTTTTTATTCTGCGGAAGTTGAAAGATCGATCTGCTGGCAAATTTAATAAGAATCTTGAACATGGCGCAGGTCTTGCAAGTAAAATAGAAATAACAGGCTGTGTTCCATTTTGATCGTGATCGATTCCCCCAATAACTAACAGAACGACTTTTTGGTGTATAGTTTCATATGAAATTTAACCTACAAATTTTCTCTGTCTCCCATGCTTATTTTGATTACAAAGCCAGGTGATGAGAATGTGGAACTTTTTCGTAACTGAAGGGATTACTGCTCGATTAATGTCCTAGGTGTGTGGAAAAAATTGAAGTAAATCAGCATAACTCAAGCAAAAGTGTGGTAAAAGTAGCGGCATCTATTTTTAAAAAATTCATGAGATATTTGCGTTAACTTTATTTAGGGCTATTTTTATTTAGCCTAGGATGCATTGTGAATTTGTTTACAAAGGAATCCATGGTGGACACTGAACCTATTTTAATCCTAGTTTAAATTGGTAAACTTATCCAGGGTTAAAATTAATATGTGCATCTCTCTCTGATTAATTAAACACCAATTTAAACCTAGATTTACTAACCATAGAATAAGGCTAAACTAGGATAAATTTAATCCATGTTGATGCAACCCAGCCTAAGTACAACTGAGTGGTGTCGAGTTGTTGTAAATAGGAATGCATTCAGTCAAAAACTGAAAAAAAGCAGTTAAAACCGTCTGACTAATATGTCAGAGTGCTAACCACACCCCCTCCCCACTGCTGCAACCAAAACCACAAAGAGTGCAGTCACTATCATGTGATCTTTACTACCACACACATGCTCACAAACATGCTGTCACGTGTTTGTCTTATCGTAAAATATAATTTTTCAGTGTATTCTTTGACCTAATTGTATGGTGTGTGTAGGTTTATGTGGTAGTAGAACCAATTATTTAAGATAAAACAGGCCTGAAAACTTTTTTATTATCAGCTTTCTTGTGATTATAAGTTGTGCTACAGTTAGGACTCATATCCTATATTAGCGTATTTGGGTGTGGGTGTGTGACACAGACAGAATGAGAGAGAGAGACGGTACAATGTGCTTGCATTGTTTTGTTTTTATATTAAGAGATCAGTCATACAGATTCTCTCAAAAGCCATTATCTGACATTAGATTTAAAACTAATTGTATTAATACTAATGTTAAATTTCTACATCGTTTGAATATGTGTGAATTTAGGGTGTTCCTACGTATGCTCAGCACAAAAAGAGGAAGGAAAGGAAGAGGGTTAGAGCATATCATCATTAAACCATGAAGAGAACAGAACTATAATGGACAGAAGATTATTAATTATACGATGAGAGATCACTGATATAAAATGCATATCATTCTGTGTGAATCTGAGAATGAAATTATGTAGTCTACTAAAAAAAAAAACACTGGCAGTCAGCAAAGCATGCGATTGTGAGTGATATATAAAACTATATTTTTCAGAGAATAGCAATGTCTACTCAGCTTTCCGAGGTTGGGTTATTCGAATCCCACCCATCTGTCTGCAGAGTTTGCATGTTCTCCACTTACCATCAGTGCCTTTTTCTTTTGGATTTCACCCTCAGTGAGACCCACTATTAATTGGCATCTCTAAATTGCACATAGTGAGTGATTGTGTATAGGTGGGTGGGTGTGTGCCCTGCAATGCCTGGCATTCCATCCAAGGTGTTGCGCACTTTGTTCTCTTTGCCGCCTTCTGTCCCTGTAGTTAAGTGACAGTATTTATTTGATTTTTTACAAAAATCCTTTAATTCTTTAAAAAATGGGCTTTCAAAAAGGCTCCATAAAAGCAGCCCCATAGCTTCATCCTACTACAGGACTTTAAATTTGAATACGGATTTATGTTTGCATGTACAGTGTGACACCCTGCAGTGGGTTAGTGCCCCATCCTGGGTTGTTCCCTGCCTTGCGCCTGTAGCCTCTGGTATAGGCTCTGGACCCCCTGCAACCCTGAATAAGATAAGCGGTTTCAGAAAATGGATGGATAGATGGATGTACAGTGTGACAGGATCATTTATATTTTAAAGGCTGATTCCATAAAACACAAGAGAAAAACTCTCCATACTAAGGCACTCCTTCAGTTAAAATGTCCATTATAGTGATGTGTCCTGTGACTGTTAAAAATGTCCACACCTAGCGGCTTGTGTCTTCTTCAGGGTATAATACAAATTAATCGAGGAAGGTGTGTATACTTGCTCACCTGATTAGTCAGGCAAAAGCACAGGTGCCTATAATCAGTCAAACAGCTGCACCAACAATACCAAGGGTGTCAAACTGCAGTCCTGGAGTTCCAGAGCCCTGTGTAGCTTAGCTCTTTCCCTTCCACCAGAGCTCAAGTGGTGTGTGGTAATTAGCACAAGGAATTGCAAGGAGTTGAATCAGGTGTGTTAAATGAGGGGAAACCCACCCCCCAAAAAAAAAACGGACGTTGTAACCACCTAAAAAATTTTCTGAGATATCACTCAGGTATGGATCACTCAGAATCTGCAGAGAAAACGAGCAATATTAACATTTTTCAATTTAGTGCACACCTACAACTAGCCTTCCAAACATTTTTAAAGGCAGATATTGGATTGGATTTCGATATATGCTGTTTAGATTGTAGATCAATACATGCCAATAAGAAATGAGAGCAACATTACAGTTATGGAACTGTTTTAAATTTATTT
The DNA here is from genome assembly GCF_048594095.1 of Paramormyrops kingsleyae. Lineage (NCBI taxonomy): Eukaryota > Metazoa > Chordata > Actinopteri > Osteoglossiformes > Mormyridae > Paramormyrops > Paramormyrops kingsleyae. The sequence continues at coordinate 3,900,306 of NC_132806.1, read as the reverse complement.
ACCATAAAAATGCTACATTAAGAACATTTTTGCAGTTTCCACATGTTTATTAAAAAGAGATTCAAAAATCAGGCCAATGCATGAAGTGGCCAATGTACTATTTACAGAAATACTAGCATGTACTAATATGTGAGTATGTTTTCCTGTCTGGGGATTTTCCCAGTAAGCCAATGGATGTGTGGACCAGCAAAAGTTGTCATGGGACCCCCTCCAGTAAGCTAAATTTATTGTGAGAGATCCCATAGTCCCGGACTGGTTTTTAATCCCAGTTTGCTTTTCATCATTAATACAAACTTCTCATGAACCAATATAAGTGCATTCTATTTGTTTTTCATATAACATGTTCATGCATTTAACTTTTCTTTAACAGTTTTGGTTTCACAGACAAGGGCAACAGCAAGGCCAGTCAACCTATTGGTGTGTATGGCAATGGTTTCAAATCCGGCTCAATGCGTTTGGGAAAGGATGCATTGATCTTCACCAAAAATGGAGGCTGCATCTCTGTGGGAATGCTCTCCCAGAGCTACCTGGAGGCTGTTAATGCCCAGGCTGTAGTCGTGCCCATCGTGCCCTTCAACCAGCAGACGAATATCCTCTTTAAGTCAAATCTCTTTCTCTTTCAGTGGAGAACAGGGTGAATAGTTGTTGTGTGCATTTGGTGGTGCTACTGTATATTAACACAATAGTAATTCTCCTATTGTTATGAACATTCTCCTAATGTTAAGAACTTGTACATATTTGTCTGAAGATGTACTTCCTTTACCTGTACATCATTAAAAAAGTAATCGATAACCTTGCCATAAATTGATGAAAGTTTTGTCACAACATAATTGCCTCCTTAAGTAGACCCAACATGAAAGTGAAATATCACTTTTACTGAACTGTTGTCAGTGTTTTCCTTAACTGCCTGCACAAAAACTTGTGGTAACAGAGGACTCAGAAGCAAGTCTGCAGGCTATCCTGACACACTCCCTGTTTAGCTCACAGGAAGAACTCTTAGAGCAGCTGGAAACCATCCCGAGTAAGAAGGGTACCAAGATCCTGATCTGGAATATTCGCAGGTGCGCAGAACCCTGTCTTTCTCCATTACTGTGTTATGCTTTCCTGAGTGTGACAGAGGCCCAGAATGCAGTTATTGTGCATGAAGTACAGAACCTTGGCCCACAGAGAGAAACTTGGAGATTATGGTTTAATTGTAGTAATAGCATTTTAAAAACACTGAATAGGTTTAGTTTCTTGCAAGACATCATTCCCCAAGATGTAGCTGTTGCCTTTGCACAGGAACAAGGATGGGAACCCAGAGCTGGATTTTAACACAGATAAATATGATATTCGAATGCCACCAATCCGTCCTGAGGACATGGGAGCAGGTGGAAGGAAGAGATGTTTTGGCCCTCAAAGGACAGATCAGACCACACCAGAAATGGACTATTCTCTGAGGGTCAGTAACAAAAGGAACAGATTGAACCTATTGCCAGTGTATGTGATGTGGAATAAATATGGTGTTTAAATATAGCATAAAAATAATTGCCATATATAAAGTATTTTTGTATAGAATCAATATTTTTGGGGTTTATCCAGCAGTGAGAAAGGGAAACACTATTTAGTACCTGTGCATTAAAAGTATCATTTGTATGTCAGCCTGGATTTTGAATGAACAAGACGATAAGGTATGATATACTTTATTTGCCATACATAAAGTACATAGAAGTTCTTTGGTTTTCACATGTTCTACACAGTTTTTGGGGCACGCAGCGGCCATAGAGCAGTTGTGGTTAAAGGCCTTGTTTTTTCATGTAGTAGTTAGGGGAGTCTAATTTTAAAAATTCTTGTAAAAAAATTCAGGTTTATGATTTCAGCAATGGAAATTGTTTTTTCCCTCATTTGTACAGTGTATGTTCACAACACTTGTTTAATGTAATATAACTCAGAAATGTCTTTACAGATCACATCAAGAATTAATTCTGATTTTCTGGGTTTAAAGTAAGGTAGACTGATGAATGAATGTGTGTATGTGCATGTGAAATGTACTCCTGTGTGATGATTTATGTCTTCCTGTGCACATTTTGCATCCTGTTCAGGCTTATCTCAGTATCCTGTACCTAAAGCCACGGGCACAAATCATCTTACGCCAGAAAAAAGTCCTAACCAAGCTAGTTTCCAAGAGCCTGTCCAGTATTGAAAATGATGTTTACAAGCCTACTTTCAATGTATCCTTTAAAAACTAACAATCTGTGTCTATTTTCTTGGGCTGTTTATTATAAGTTTATGATTTTGTACAAATAAATGGCAATTTATGGTGATCCTGATAATGGTGATAAATGAAATACAAGGTCTAGCCGTAACTGTATACATCGACAGGTTGTAGATCAGGCTTCGTTTCTTGGTTATTTTGATAAAATGAAACATATGGTCAAGGAGACAAGAAACTCACAAGTGGGGATCCAGTTGCAGTGTTTGTTTCCACAGACCAAAATCAAAGTCAAGGGTTAGGCAAAGGTAGATCATGAGTAAACAGGTCAATGAGGACAATCCAGAATTGTGAAACAAAGACTCAAGCCAAATGGTCATAAACAAGAGAATCAGGAATCAAATAAAATTATCAGACTGTAACCCAGAAGAGGGATGAAACTTCAAGATACATACCATTTAATTATACGCATCTGTGGGCAATTAGTAACCCAAATGGTTCAATTAATGTTCTGATGAGTGGGATTGAGGGAGAGAGTTGGATGTGGAGAGACATGCTGCAAGTTCAACTTGCTGTGCTTTATAAAAGTCCTATGCTGTAAACATAATATGACAAAAACTCATTGCTAGGGAAATCTAAAGATATGAATGACTGGCTAATAGGAGAATGTAAAGGAAATAACCTGAAGGTCTATCAACATACACAACAAGTGAAATTGTACTTTAGAGACCACATGAAGAATTCTTTCAGTAATTAACATTATAGTAAAGCAGCTTTCTCAAAAAACTGAACTGTTTCTGCATGTTTGGAATCTAGTTAGTTTATATTTTAGGTGTTTATGACTTGAATTCAGTGCAGTAAATATATAAACAGGATAACAGCAGTTAGATGGTGGAAGTTTCCTGTGCTGCTGATTTTGGGTTTTATATCCATGCCTTTCACTATAGTCAGACCAGCTTTCTAAAGAACTTGTGTGTTGGAGCAGAAATTCTGTACTCAGAAATGTCACCTTGCAGAATAAACAGGGGCTGGACAATGAAACACCCGGTTTTAAATCTTTAAAAGATCTAATTTTGTTGCACGGAATTTGTGTGTTTTGGTTGTGTTTTTAACTTGATTATCATGTTATAATTTCCACAGAGGCCTCCATAAAAAATTTCCACATGGGTTTGGCTCAATAATACTGGTTTCTCTTAACATAATCATTCAGAACAAGAAGGTTAAAATAACCTTTGGTTTTAACTACAAGAATAAGGAACACTTTGGGATTTTGATGTATCACAAGAATCGTCTCATTAAATCTTATGAGAAAGTGGGTTGCCAAGTCAAGGTACGTATGAGCTTAATTTACAATTTGTGTTTATTTGGAGGTCTAAAATGAAACTAGCAATAGAGAACATTACACATTAATTTCTCTTTTTTTTGCAGTCATCTGGTCAAAGATCAGGAGTTGGTGTTGTTGGAATCATTGAGTGCAACTTTCTGAAGCCAGCACATAATAAGCAAGACTTTGAGTATACCAAGGAGTATAGGTACCAGATTTATTTTAATTGTTTGGAGTTTGAAATATTGATGGACTGTGTTGAAATTCCTTTTGTTTATGCAAAAATATTGTCTATTAGTATTAGCAGTCAAAATAATTACTGGATGGACCATAATTATAATCCGCATGCCTTTTACCTCAGACTGACACTGGCAGCACTGGGTATGAAACTCAATGACTACTGGAAGAAAAAAAGAGAACAAAAAAACAAAGAGAAAACACTCCGGGCCTTGGCAAGAAAAACCAAGAAAGAAGGTATAAACAGAGAGGATGAAAAATATGAAGACGAGGGAGAGCAGGACGAGGAAGAAGAGGAGTAAGTATTATGAGAACAAAGATGGCTGGGATTGTCTACATCTGCTGATTTTACAAAGATGAACATCTCACAGGGCGGCACAGTTGTGCAGTGGTTGGCACCGTTGGCTCACACCTCTGGGACCTGGGTTAAGTTCTCCACCCTGGCTCTGTGTTCATGGAGTTTTTGTGTTTTCCCTGTGTCATTGTGAGGGGTTCTGTGGTTTCCCCCCACAGTCCAAAAACACACTAAGGTGAATTTGAGTTACCAAATTGCCCGTAGGTGTGCGTGCCCTGCAGTGGGTTGGCGCCCCATCCAGGTTTATTTCCAGCCTTACGCCCATAGTCTCCAGACCCCTCACAGCCCTGCATAGGACAAGCAGGTACAGAAAATGGTTAGATGGCTTATTTCACACTGACCCTGTGTTGATGCAGACCTACATTTTGCCAATAGCCAGATGATGTGCGTATGAGGGAGAGCATTTGAATTGTACTTTAGCTCTGTGGTTTTCTTATGCATATCTGCTCGTGATCTTGCAACCACTTGTCCAGGTCAGGGTCACTCGGGGCCTGGAGCCTGTCCCAGGCAGCTTAGGGCACAAGCCTGGGATGCCAGTATATGTTATTTGTATATATATCATATTACCTGCTTGAGGTTTTTAATACAGACGCTGCTTACTTAACAACCTATCTATTTAATGACCGCCTGGAATTAAACCAGCTCTCCAACCTCTCAGTATTGTATGCTGCACGAGAACTTCTTATCTTGGAAACGGAAGCATGGCATCTCATCGTCAAACATCTCATCTTGCATCACCTTTTCTTGGTCTCAGTCTCGTTCCTGTATTCAGTCGGTATTCGCTACACTAGCATTCGCAATGTCCGAGACTACTGTACGTATTTTGTCTATAAATTGTATTTTTGGAGATTCAGCCTGCATAATCGGAGCATCAGTTGAGTTGGCAAGCATGGACGTAGAAGTAGCAGAAATTTTTGTTAACCAATTTTATGAAATAATCGAGATTATAACAAAATTTTCAAGCTGTAGTTTCCTTTAGACCTTTTCTTTATCCAGAATAAATTAAAACTATCACCTGTATTTACAGTATGCAAACCTCAGTACTGTATATTAGAGCTGATTTCCTCTATTCCGTTGATTAGACTATACAGTACACTACTGTATAAACATTTATAAATAATCTAAAATGTTATAAATGGTGCAAAGGTGACATTAAAACAATATCTAAAGACAGTTGACACAAACCCACTACCAGTAAAGTATGCTTGAAATATCGGTAAGGGGCGGCTCCTCATTTATCAACCAATTCACTTAACGACCTAGTAGTAGGAACAAAACTCAGTCATTAAGCGTGAAGTATATGATTTTTTGTTCCAGGGCTTTGCGCTGGATTCAGTGTGAGGACTGTCTGAAGTGGAGAAGGTTGCCACCAGGGGTGATCGCATTACCAGAAAAATGGACATGCAGTCAGCACCCTACCTCTTGCTTTAGGTAAACTGTATGCAAATTATATAATTACATACGTGCTATATTGGTTGCATATGACAGTGTCTGGTTTAAGTGTTTTTATGGTGAAAGTCTGCCACTTGTAAAGGACAGAAACACAGAAGACAGTACAGCAAATTTTACCAAAATAAGATTTTTTTGTCAGATTTGCACACACTTGATCTTTAAATCTCAAGAGTTGGTGTAGTCAGGGTTAGCTGGGATTTGTTAAAGTATTCTGATGTGAGAATGGTTTCTTTCCTTCCTAGCATGCTGATCTGTGCAAACCTATACAGTACCCATTGGTGTATTTTACAGAAGCTGCTTATTTCCAGAAGAAGCAGATGAGAGTGATGATGAGTTGACACCAAGTTACCAGAAAGCATCTAAAAAACAGTAATGTTGCATACCTATGCTTGGGAACATTTATCTTACTTTTCCAGCTGAATTGTGTAGTGCTTTGGGTTAGGAGTTTCTGCTCATCATTGAAAGCTTATCGGTTCGAAGCCTGTGATCAGCAAAGTGATTGCACTGCTAAGCCCATGAGAAAGGGCTTTAAGCTTAATTGCTGCAGGGAATGGTTGACCCTGATTTCTCAGTTATATGTCATTTTGGATAAATCTGCTAAAATAATATAATGTGTTGTGGTGTACAGACTTCCTCGCTATACTGTGGTTTTCTGAATAGATCCAAACTGAATATCAGTTTAGTCTCCAGAAGTCTAATTGAAATGGCCAGTGTCTTACAGTTTTCTGCCTATAGGGAAAAAGAAAGAAAAAACAGATTGCAGGAGGTGAGTAAGCTTGTGTATCAGACTTCTTCTAATGCATATGTATATGTAGGTAGAAATTTGTGGTACTAGTGCAAATAAGGGTCCATTGATAGGAGGTGGGCAAAAAAGCACACACCCATGCGTGAAAATAACATTTTGATAGTCTTCTGTACTTCTTCACGGTACTTTGTGTGTCTGTGTGTGTGTGTATGTGTGTGAGTGTCTGTGTGTGTGTGTGTGTGTGTGTGTGTGTGTGTACATATATATCACCAATATATCACATATTTTATCACCAAGATTTCATGATACCGAATACTGTTACTTTTGAAAATCAGCCAAAACAAAATCAACCGAAACCATCAAAATGCTGTGTACTGTGGTATAATAACAATATGAAGATTGAGATACCACTCAAGCGTTATAAACATAAACCTTATTTGTACACATTTGTAGATGTTACATGCATTCTTTTATATCCATAAGTTTTTTTAAAACTTGATTCATGGAGTTTTACAAACTTTGTAGCCACGTCAGCAAGAACCATGTGTATTATTTTAGAAGGGGAAGGATCATTGTAGCCTGTCACCCGTCAGTGACCACGCAGAAATTCCTGAAGTAGAGGAGTCAGAGTCTGACTGCCAGCTCCCTAATGCTGAAGAAGATGTCACATCACTGTGCAGGTACTTATTAATGTGTGTCATGTCAAGGCCTGGTAAAAGGATGATCCACAGTGCGGCTTACAGACAAACTGGAAGTTTGTTCAAACTGAACTCCAACACACACTAAACAAAGGGATCATGAGAGGTCAAAACAAAGGCAGGTTGCTTACACGAGGATAGACAAGGGCTAGAACTACACATGAGGATAAGCAGAGGGAACACAAGCACATATACAAAAACCACAGAACGACTGGCAGGTAACACATACAATGATTTTAAAATAACAAATCTGTCACACCAGGCTTCCAGTCAATTTTCTTCCAGCATACCCAATTTTACCACTAGATGGAGCAACAAGTAGAAATCTATGCCGATTCATAATTGCAGATACAGTATGATCTTTTAAGGATTGTAATGTTACATTTCCCTATATTCATTAAAACAAACCTTGCATTCATCCATCAATCTTCTAACCATGGGGAGCATGCCATTCAGGTTTTTATTTCTTTTTACTTTGGAAGGCAAGAATTTGCATTGCCTGCGTAAACAAATTTAGAAGAAACTCAGCTCAAAAGATTAGCGGGCATCAAACTATACTTTTTTTATTGAAATAAGGAAAAGTCATTTGTCATTTACAAAATACTACCAGCAATAATTGCTTTTAGTTCATGGGCATCGTTAGGTCTGATCACCCGGGGTGTAGCCCTGTGTATTTTAGTCCGATGCCAATCTTCCTTCAAAAAAGAAAAAAGTCAAACCACAGGTAAACTTGACTTAGCCCCTGATCTTTCATATAGCTAGAAATGCCGCTGTTTTAGTCCACATTCTATCCATTGCGTCATATAAAGCAAGTTGTTTAATTTATTTTTAAGTAACTGTCCAATACCTGTAGCTACCTTGACATGATAATTCTGTTATATTAGAACCATAAAAAAAATTTCAAGGCTAACACTTGCATCTGTTCATTTACTTTTTGCAGAAAGAGGAAAGCAACTTATTCTGAAAATTCAATGGAAAAAAGGAAATGCTGTGTGACAGAAATTCAGAAGGACAAAGACACAGAGGGAGAAAAAAAAGGCGATGGGGATGTGGAGAGAATTGACACGGGAGAGATAGAGGGAGAGGCTGATGATACAGGTGTGGTCTTTTTTGGAAAGCAGGTCACACCAGTTGATATGACTAAAAAGGATCAAAATAAGTTTGCTTCAGCCTTGACCTGGGCTCATGCCCCTGCTCCAACCCAAACAGTCATGGTACCCCCACTCAGCAGAACAGAGGATCAGACTCCAGTTCCCTTCTCCTCAGAGGGCATGGACTCGGTAGCAATGTGCCAAAGGCTAGCACAACTGGAGAGGGAGGCAGACAAGCTGCGCAGGATTCTGGGAAATGCCCCCCTTAATCGCAGTCCTAATAGGGATGAGTCCTGCCACCCACCTGCCTTGGATATGCCTAATCATGATAAACAGCTGCTGAGTCAGCGGTTGAATGAGGATACTGAAAAGTTGTTATCCTTGGCTACAGAGCGAGATAAGTACAAGAAAGAGGTAAAACCAGAGACCACCTTCGTTTTGACAAAACATAGACAGTAAACACACTCATTTGCTGTCATCTGACAAAATGAATTTATGTTGAACATGATTAACAATATATTGCATTGTTTTCCAGTGTCAAAGTGCCATGTGGCTTTTCTTTTCCCACAGGTATCAGAATTGCAGCAGAGATATATGCAGGTACAAGAGGCATGGGAGAAAGAGCACCAGGAACTGCTCCTTCTACAGGATCAGTTGTCGGGGCCCCAGGGATTCTGCTGGGGGAAAAAGCTGCAGTTGCATGACCTGGAGGCTAAGATAGATAGATTGCAGGGTGAAGAACAGGATCTGGGCAGCAGACAGAGGCAGGATGAGAAGAGGCTCACTCAGAAGGACACCCAAGACCAGAGCACAAGCATGCTGTTTAACACCAATGAAAGGTTGGGGAGGACAGTAATACATCCACAGATTGTCTTTCCTCATAATGCCACTAGCTCTGACACTCGTGCTTCCCTGTCTGATCATTTCCTCTTTGCATCCATTATCAGCCTTTTGTTGTCAGCCTCTCACCCATTTATCAGTTTAATTTACTGTAGAACTACATCTTTTTTATATTTATACAGATGCTCCTTTACTTACGAACGAGATACATTCCGAATGGCCGTTCATGACTTGAAATGTTTGTAAGTCGTTATTCAGCATCATTTTATTCAAAATCAGGGTACTCAAATCTGCATGCATAAGTAAGTATGATATAATGTCAATACATGTGTTTTAGGATAAGAGAACATTACTAATGATTAGGGATAATACACTCAACTCACGATTCGACATGATTCACGATTCACAATACGATTTTTTAACAGAATGAGCTGCAGTCAAATTTATTCAAAAATATTCCTTTATCTTTCTAAACTGTGGAAAACGTGTCCTCTTCTAAACAGTGCAACTGAAATTGAATAAAATACTGTTTAAAAAAAAATCCCGAAACAAAAGGTGGATTGCCATCTTATCGTGGTGGAGGGGTTTGCGTGCCTCCGTGAACCTGGGGGCTACTGTAGGTTGTCGGGGGCAATAGCCCCTGGTAGGGTCTCCCAAGGCAAAAAGGTCCCAGGGGAGGGGCCAGACAAAGAGCAATCCGAAAGAACCCATGAAAAAGTTAAAGATCAAAGTCCCGTTTCCCTCGCCCGGACTAGGGTCACCGGGGCCCCACCCTGGAGCCAGGCCTGGGGGAGGGGCCCGTTGGCGAGCGCCTGGTGGCCGGGCCTTGGCCCGTGGGGCCCGGCCGGGCACAGCCCGAAAGAGGCACGCGGGACTGTCCCCAGGTGGGCCCACCACCCGCAAGGGGAATGTCAGGGGTTCGGTGCATTGTGGATCGGGTGGCGGCCAAGGGAGGCCCTGGCGGTCCGATCCCCGGCTGACAAAACTGGCTTTCGGGACATGGAATGTCACCTCTCTGGTGGGGAAGGAGCCTGAGCTTGTGCGTGAGGTTGAGAGGTATCGACTAGATATAGTCGGGCTCACCTTAACGCATAGCTTGGGTTCTGGAACCAATCTCCTGGAGAGGGGCTGGACGCTCTTTTACTCTGGAGTTGCGGCGGGTGAGCGACGCCGGGCTGGGGTGGGGCTATTGGTGGCCCCACAGCTCAGTGCATTAACATCGGAGTTTACCCCGGTGAACGAGAGGGCTGTTTCCCTGCGCCTTCGGGTCGGGGATAGGTCTCTAGCTGTCATCTGCGCTTATGCGCCGAATGTCAGTAAGGAGTACCCGGCCTTCTTGGATTCCCTTAGCGGTATGCTATTTGGCGTGCCGCGGGGGGATTCCATCGTTTTGCTGGGGGACTTCAACGCTCACGTGGGCAATGACAGTGTGACCTGGAAGGGGGTGATTGGGAGGAACGGCCTCCCTGATCTGAATCCGAGTGGTGTTCTGTTATTGGACTTCTGTGCAATGCATGGTTTGTCCATAACGAACACCATGTTCGAGCATAAGGGTGTCCATAAGTGGACATGGTACGAACAAGCCCGGGGCTACAGGTCGATGATCGATTTTATAATCGTATCAACTGATCTGCGGCCCTCTGTCATGGACACTCGGGTAAGGAGAGGGGCAGAGCTGTCAACTGATCACCACCTGGTGATGAGTTGGCTCAGGTGGCGGGGGAGGAAGCCGGTCAGACCTGGTAGGCCCAAGCGCATAGTGAGGGTCTGCTGGGAACGTCTAGCAGAGGCTCCTGTTCGCTGGAGCTTTAACTCGTGCCTCCGGCAGAATTCCGACTGCATGCCGGGGGAGGTAGGGGACATTGAGTCCGAATGGACACTGTTCCGGACCTCCATTGTGGAAGTGGCCGTACGGAGCTGTGGCTGCAGGGTGGTCGGTGCCTGTCGTGGCGGTAACCCCCGTACCCGATGGTGGACACCAGAGGTGAGGGGGGCCGTGAAGCTGAAGAAGGAGGCTTACCGGGAATTATTAGCCCGGGGGTCTCCGGAGGCAGCTGATGGGTACCGGCGGGCCAGGTGGAACGCGGCTCGGGCGGTCGCAGAAGCAAAAACCCGGGCGTGGGAGGAGTTCGGTGAGGCCATGGAAAGTGACTTTCGGTCGGCCTCAAAAAGGTTCTGGCAAACCATACGGAGTATCAGGAGGGGGAAGCAGCTCCTGGTTCCTACTATTTGTAGTGGGGGGGGGGGGCTGTTGACCTCACCTGGGGACATCATCCTGAGGTGGAAGGAATACTTTGAGGACCTCCTCAACCCTGCCTCAGATACATCTACGCATACTGCCTTTGAGACATCTGAGGGCACAGAGTCCGAGGGTGCTGGGGGGGGCTTGCCCATCACTGAGGCTGAGGTGGCCGCGGCGGTTAAACAACTCCGTGGTGGCCGGGCCCCGGGGGTGGACGAGATCCGCCCGGAGTACCTGAAGGCTCTAGATGTTGTGGGGCTGTCGTGGCTGACACGCCTTCTCAACAGTGCGTGGAGGTCAGGGACAGTGCCGCTGGATTGGCAGACCGGGGTGGTGGTTCCCTTATTTAAGAAAGGGGACCGGAGGGTGTGTTCCAACTATAGGGGGATCACACTTCTCAGCCTCCCTGGGAAGGTCTATTCCAGGGTACTGGAGAGGAGGGTGAGATCGATAGTCGAATCTCGGATTCAGGAGGAACAATGCGGTTTTCGTCCTGGTCGTGGAACACTGGACCAGCTTTATACCCTTGCAAGGGTACTGGAGGGGGCCTGGGAGTTTGCCTATCCAGTCTACATGTGTTTTGTGGATTTGGAAAAGGCTTACGACCGGGTTCCCCGAGGTGCTCTGTGGGGGGTGCTTCGAGAGTATGGGGTTCGGGGTCCACTGTTGTGGGCGATCCAGTCCCTGTACGAACGGAGCAGAAGCTTGGTCCGCATTGCCGGCGATAAGTCGGACGTGTTCCAGGTGCGTGTTGGGCTCCGCCAGGGCTGCCCTTTGTCATCGGTCCTGTTTATCATATTTATGGACAGGATTTCTAGGCGCAGCCAAGGCGTCGAGGGTGTCCAGTTTGGTGACCTCAGGATTGCCTCGCTGCTTTTTGCAGACGATGTCCTGTTGGCTTCATCTGCTGGGGATCTCCAGCAGGCACTGGGGCGGTTCGCAGCCGAGTGCGAAGCGGCAGGGATGAGGATTAGCACCTCCAAGTCCGAGACCATGGTTCTCAGCCGGAAACGGGTGGTTTGCCCTCTTCGGGTTGGGGAAGACGTACTGCCTCAAGTGGAGGAGTTTAAGTATCTCGGGGTCTTGTTCACGAGTGAGGGTAGGCGAGATCGGGAGCTGGATAGACGGATCGGAGCGGCGTCTGCAGTTCTGCAGGCGCTTAACCGGTCCGTCGTGGCTAAGAAAGAACTGAGCCAAAAAGCCAAGCTCTCGATCTATTGGTCCATCTTTGTCCCTACCCTCACCTATGGTCATGAGCTATGGGTAATGACCGAAAGAACGAGATCGCGAATACAAGCGGCCGAAATGAGGTTTCTCCGCAGGGTGTCTGGGCTTTCCCTTAGGGATAGGGTGAGAAGTTCGGATATCCGGGAGGGCCTCAGAGTAGAACCGCTGCTTCTTCACGTCGAAAGGAGCCAGTTGAGGTGGTTTGGACATCTGGTGCGGATGCCTCCTGGGTGGCTACCCGGGGAGGTTTTCCATGCCTGTCCTACAGGGAGGAGGCCCCGGGGCAGGCCCAGGACTCGCTGGAGGGATTATATCTCTCGGCTGGCCTGGGAACGCCTCGGTGTCCCCCCCGAGGAGCTGGTGGGGTTAGCTGGGGAGAGGGAGGTCTGGGTGCCTCTACTGAAGCTGCTACCCCCGCCACCCGAACCCCGGACAAGCAGCAGATGATGGATGGATGGAAAATTTTAAAAAATCTTCAAATATTATAAATAAACGGTAATGCTTTACATTAACTGCACCTTCATAATGCTTTTATATTGCATTCATAAATCATTATATTGTATTGTATTCATAAATCATTCATAAACATCATGCATGTATACCTTTACATCCTAAGAACATCCCTTAACAGCTGTAATATACATTAATAACAAACATTATATAATAATAATAAACATTATAATTGTATCATCAGGTAATGTTTGTTGTTAATGTGTATTAAAGGTTAAGGGATGTTAGTATGTCAAAGTGCACTTGCATGCTGCTTATGAATTTTCTATGAATGCATTATGAAGGTGCACTAAATGTTTTATAAATGCATAATGAATGCATTATGAAGGTGCACTTAATATAAAGCGTTACCAAATAAACTAAGGTTTGCATGTGCAGCTTTTTAGCGTGGTTTGCCCTTTTAATAATCTTCGCTCTGGCGGTGGTGAATTGGGCTCACTGTGCTGCCGGTGGACTTGCTAAAACATGTTCGTTGTGCTATTTGTGTATGTTATCAGTCTTTTACAATGTTTGCATGCAGTTTTTGTCTTGTCTGTTGTCTGTTTTTTCTCGCTGTTTTCGTTTGTGATTACGGGAAAGCTAAAATGCCACGCCGCCGATTTATGATCGGGGGGTCCTTAATTTCAAATTCCCTCGCCATCTCGCGTTCTGTCAAAACCGAAAACTAACGTACGACATCTGATGTCGAACTGACGTCGTGAAATCAAATGTAATATTACACCAGTTTTCTGTTAAAGTACCGTGAAGTACTCCAAAAGTAGTGATTCATTTTCCACATCAGCCGGTTTAAATCGTCATACATTTACATCGATGTTTAACCGATTCGCGATTCATCATTACATGCATACTAATGATACATAAAACAAAAATAATCTAAAGAAAGCACGTCTTACTGATACGCAAGTACAAAGAACTGGGATGCTGAGAATACGCACGCTACGCTGCTGCGCAGCTGGAGTAGCGGCCAGAATTCATACTAGGCGGAATTGGCGCGCAGAACAAAATGTGATGCTGTGGGAGCCTAATGAACACAATTTGGATGTTCAATCCTCTTTGTTCGTATGTCTGAAAGTTCGTAAGTAGAGGAGCGTCTGTATCACACTTATTGGCAGAATTTGTTTTGGATATTCCGACTTCTATCTTACTTAGCTTAATTTTCAACAGATTTTTAGCCCTGGATAAAATGCTTTGCACTCAAGTATTTAATGCTTGTAGGTTATATAATGATTGCAAAGTTAATTAATTTCATAAATTATTCACAGTTCTGTGGTAGATACCAAATAATACATCTTCAGAAGTTACAGTAGCATACTATTCTGCACTTTTTCATTCTACAGGGTGAGCTAGGTTTTATTGTGATTATTAGTGAAGTGGCTTTGCCAGCACAGAGACTACTGGTTCAAGTAGAAGTTTGAAGCTGTAGTTTCAAAGTAGTTTTTCAAGGGTAGCTTTTATGTGTCAGGCTGCGAGGAGAGACGAGTAAGAATTTCATTGTCTTTTAGTACATTGTGTACTTAATATTTGACAACAAATATTGAATCTTGGCAGTCTACAGTCATAACTACATGCAACTGGCATAGGTATGAAGATTAGAAATATTTAACAATGCAAAAATTCTACTTTCAATAAACTTTCAGTGCAAAAATGGAAAATGATTTTTGGAAAATGGGAATTATTCTCTATTTCTTAGGGTCCATATGAAATCATCTTATGATGCACAAAACAAGGCTTGCTATTCCATTTTTGTGGTGTGTTGTGCACTTGCCATCAAATTTTACCTGAAATAATATTTTAACCAATATTTGTATGTCACAGCTTTCCTGAATTTCACTTGGAATGTTTTGTCTTCCCTCTCTCATGTTCCTCAGCATCACCCTGAAAAATCTGCATGAAGTCAGGCAAAACGTGGTCTCCCTGCTTTCCTCAATTCTGCCCCACCTTGACCTGCAGGATATCAGCTATGACACTGATGATGTGGACAACATCCTTCGACAGATAATTGAGGCTAATGGACTTCAGTCAGGTCTGCAGAACTAAATTGCAACCATCATGGCAGCTATGACAATGATGGGAACATACAAATGGTACTGCATCAGTGTCATACCTCCAAATTCCATTCCTTTGTCAAATTTACAATGTAATGAGTAGAAATGAAACTGCAAAGACTCTCCAGAAATCTGAGAATGCATTTTTTATTATCTCTTGCTTTATAAAAGATAGTGATGATTTCAAGGGCATTTATAACAATTTCAACCACTTTTCTAGACTGGGTCGCAGGGATTTATCACACTTATTTTCAAATTATTAAATCATCATATGCTGTTCGGAGATGTTAATATTATGAAAGCATTAAGAAACATCATCCAAGTACACCTTCAAAAAAACACTGCAAGACAAAAGTGTATTGTAGCCTGGCGTAGCTGTCAAATGACCCAGTCATTGGAAATGCGTTCGTCTGGTTCTTTACCCATGACTATTTTGAAAGTTGAAGCACATCCGTAGATTTTAATTTTGCTTTTGAGCTTTGTGCATTTTTAGTCGTCTTATGCAATTACTATCAGTACCATCAGTTCTTAAATATAAAGTCATGATTTTGGTGAAATATCTCAACTTTCTGTACAACAGTTATTTTCCTTTAAATGTATTTTTTATGGACAGGCATGGCGCCTCAAACTACCAATATTACCGATACAATCAGCTTAGGTACTCCTAGAGGTATGTCATTCAAACACAGGGAACCCTCTCTGGTCGGGCGTAGGTCCTTTCTGTGTGGAGTTTGCACGCTCTCCCTATGTTCACGTGGGTTTCTGCCGGGGGCTCCAGTTTCCTTCCACGGTCCAAAAGCGTGCAGGGCAGGTTGATTGGCAAGTCTAAATTGGCCCTGTAATTGTGTGCATGTGAGTGTAGCTGTGTGTGTGCGCCCTGCAGTGTGTTGGCATCTGCCCAGGGTTGGTTCCTGCCTGCGCCCCTTGTTCCTGCCTGCGCCCCTTGTTCCCAGGATAGGCCCCGCGACCCCAGTTGGGATTAAGCGGTTTCGATTATGGATGGATGGATGGAACTCTCTCTTTACAAATACAAGGCTTGTAGTAAACACTTTAAACAATATTACAGACTTTTATAGATGTGAGTTTCCAGTAGGAGCAGAACAAATTTCTAACTGATCATGGCAAATCAATTCTACCTATTTTATTTATGTGGTACTGTGTCAAAGTTTTAGGCAAAGAACATGCTTAATGCTATTTATCTTGGTAATAATTGTATCTTTGTTCAAAAACACAATTTAGCATTAGAATATATGCAGGTTAAGAATAAAACATTAAAAAATAAGAAGAAATTCTGTTCCTTTCTACAAAAAGTTATTAATATCTGGATGGCCATTTTTGTTCCTAAACCTCTCCTCAAGGGGAATAAAGCCCTGTGTATTTATTAAATTTTGTTACCAGCTTACTTAATTAACTTAATGTGTAACCTTAATGAGGTATTGATTAGGCAAACAAGGTGGGATAGTAGTCGAGTTTAAAAAATACATTGGTGTATTGCAGGGTTATTCAACTCACGGTCCTCGAGGTCTGAGCACTGCTGGTTTTCCAGCCTTCCTTTACCTGTCAGTCAGGTGTGAAGCCTCTGACCAATCAGAATCAGTAATTATTAAACTAACTACCTGGGAGAACTGAAAACATGGCCTGGATTTGGAATCGAGGTCCAGAGTTGAACCCTGGTGTATTGGATGGTTGGCACAAATACTGGGGTGACTTTAGGTGTAAGCTGACACACTTTGACATGATATGACACAATATGATAATTTTACTCCAACATGAAGATCATTTAAGCATCATTTTCTTATATTGCCTAAGATGTTTGCAAAGTACTATTCTCTATGACAAATAAAAGGTAGTATCTCCTACTCCAGTGTACACTAGAAAAAGTATTAAATAAGTATTAATTTTAAGATGAATAGGTGCTTGATGTTCAGCTATGTTCAGTCATTACATGAGTCATCTCAAATCTGTGATATTTATTTATTCAATATAAGTACACCTGATGACAGGTATAAAGGAAAGATATGCAGTAACTCAGGTGGAATAGCTGTCCTATTCAATAGACCTTTCCCCTCATAGTTGCATGAATTGCACAGATATCACCCTTTACTTATGCAGTTAGCTGTAGTTATATCCACTGATCAGCCATAGCATTATGTCACCCTTGTGCTGCCAAAACAGCTCTGACTTGAAAATGCATGGACTCCACAAGACCTCTGAAGGTGTCCTGTGGTATCTCATACCAAGATGTTAGCAGCAGATCCCTTACATCCTGTAAGTTGTGAGGTGGGGCCTCCATGGATCTGACTTGTTTGTGCACCACATCCCACAGATGCTCAAAGACTGAGATCTGAGGAGTTCGGAGACCAAATCAACACCTGGAACTCTTTTTCATGTTCCTCAAACCATTTCTGGACAATTTTTACGGTGTAGCAGGAAGTATTAAACCTCTCTTCAAAGGGAACGCAGCCCCATGTATTTGTTAAATTTCACCACCAGCTTAGAGAATAAAAACACCTCAGGATCTAGGTTAGCGACCCCCCCCCCCATGCAATCCCATCCCACCCTCCAGAATTGCCCATTTATCTGCCACAGTCAGGTGTTACGTGGGTGTCCCCTTAGCTTGGTCCAGCCACTCAGGTCCTCAGCAATGAGGATCCTGCGAGCCAGATCACTCACAGGGAATCGTACCACATGACCATAGTGTGGTAAGTGATGCTCCCTCGCAATGCAGGTACTGTGCCTCATTTGGGACTCCCTGACAAACCACTCATTCGACACAAAGTCAAACCAGCAGTACCCAACAACACTCTGAAGAGACACCATACCAAAGGAGTCCAATCTTCATCTAAGGTCACTGGATAGTGTCCATGTCTCACAGCCATTCAGAAAAACAGGGAGGATCAGGACTATAAAGACTTGGACCTTCGTCCTCTTACAAAGATATTGGGAGCGCCACACATCCCTTTCCAATGACCTCATGGCCCCCATGTTCTCCAAATTTGTCAACTGACTTAATAGGAAGACTCACCAGAGACATGAATGTCACAGCCAAGGTAAGTGAACCTCTCGACGCGGTCAACATTCTCTCTGCAGACAGAGACACTGCTGATGGCTAAAGGCATGGATCTTGGTTCTTATCCAGGACGCTTGCAAGCCCAGACACTCAGACTCCTCACTCAGTCTCTTGAGAGCCCAGGTCAGAGCCTCCATTTCCTCTGTGAAGATCACAGCATCATCAGCAAAGTCAAGATCAGTGAATCTTTTTTCACTAAATGATGCCCCACAGTTGCTGGACCCCATGACCCTGTCCAACACCCAGTCCATGCAAGCATTAAACACAGTAGGCACAAGAACACACCCTTGACGAAACCCAGAATCAGCTGGGAAGAACTCAGAGGTTCTGCCTATACTCTGCACAGCATTTGCAGTACCAAAGTACAGGGTGGCTATGTTGTCCAATCACTTCAGGGGGATCCCGCAAAGTCTCAAGATGTCCTAGAGGGCAGCTCAGTCAACTCAGTTGAACACTTTACAGGAACTGGTATCAAAATCAAGATATTGTTCTGGTACTGGTATTGAAAAATTTTGAATGATGCCCAGCCCTACACACAGCAAATAGCACTTTTACTGCTATTTTTTACATTGTAGTCAAGTTGACAGATTGGCTGATTTTATCGTTGTGCAATCATAGCATGTGTCATGATTTCAGAGCAAGGAAGTCTTACATTAAAAGCCCTTTCACTCTAGGGCTGGTACCTGTGCCGAGCTTAAATTCCACCCCAGTCATTTCATTCACACCAAAAATAACAGTGGTACCAGGCCAATATATCTGGGCCAAAGCTCATTATTCTGGCCTCAAAAGACTGTTGGGCCAGAGCTGGGAGCATGTGGCATCAAGAGACAGGGTTAGAGTCATCAGAGCGGAAAGCATATGTTTACAAAGCAATGCAGAGTGTACTGGGAAAGGTAGGAGCAAGTCATGCAGAAGATTTAAAAACTGAAAACGAATATAGGAAGTTCAAAAGTGAGCTAAATAAAAGCAGTGCTGGCTGCCCTAAAAAAAAACGAACGTGTTTGGAAACAGATCTGCTAACCAGGTGACTGGAGCACCTTGAAGGAATCTTTGGGATGTGCTGAAGGAGTGGTCCGACACACCGATCATCAATACAAGATCTTAGTGAGAAATGAATGCAAATCTGGATGGAAAAAAATGTTGAGATGTTGCATAAGCTTATGGAAACAGTACCATGACGAATGTGTGGCATAATAAAGCTAAAGGCAGTCCAACGAAAAATTCAAATGGTGACTTTTTTTTTGGCAGGGCAGTGTACTTATCACTTAAATTATTCAATGTACTTATAGCCGACCAAACCTTATACTGTTCAGAATTTGGTATTAAATCATTAATGTAAAAACATCAAACAAAGTGTTGCCAAATTTGGTCAGCTGGCTCGTGTGAGATTTTCAATTTGAGACAAGTCTGCACACTCATCTACATGCATGTAACAGTTGTATTGCCTTGTAAATAGTCAGTAGCTTATAATGGAATAATATAGATTTGCTATAAGATTTCTTGCGTCGGAGTCAGAAAGCATGGGTGTCACGCCAGATGTGTGATAGTTGGCAACACTGCAAACACTACTAAACATGTGTATTGAAGGCTGTAAGATCGCATTTTGCTACAAGCACTAAACAGTGCATCTGGTCCTTGTGATGTCCATATCAAATAAAATAATAAATATACTATCCAAAAACACAAACCATTGCAAACATTTCACACTCAAAACAGAACACGGTGTGCCACCTAACAAAATATTTAAAAATTACAATGTGCAAAACAACAGAATCAGTCAGTACATGGAGTGGCTGTGATTGAACAGTTGGTGAAAAGATCATCCTATTGTTCTGCCTTGTATACAATAACAAAGGTAAAGAATGAAAAGAGAAAGAAATTCTTAGATGAGAGTCAGCTTCCATCATTTATGAAAAAGGAGCTAGCTCACATAGAACTGACTCTTTTGTGACCAACACACACACGCAAACTTAATGATGGTGTTCATGGTTCATAATGACGTTGTACCAGATAGAAAACTGCTGGATTTGGGACACAAAGGAAATTGGCTTTCTTTTAAACTGTAATCATAGGCTCATTGATTTATTTGCATGGCAATATTGTAGTGTAGATGCTTTGTATCAATTATTATGTTATATCTATTTTATCACCCTGGTCTATTTCATTGCACATAATAAAAGCCACAGAGAATAATAAACAGTGAAGAAATTTATAATAACTTTATTGACATCAATTGACTGTGTCATAAGACACTTTGCAAAATGCTGCCTGTACGTGGCGTTACATAGCTGTCTGTAGAAGGAAAAATATAATGTCTGTAGGTGTGAAATATTAACGTGTAAATTATTGCCGTCTTTAGGCGTGCATTTTTTTTTATGTCTGTAGGCATGAAATAATGCCACCTCTAGGCAAAAATCAACACATTGTTAATTTTTTGCATGTCATGTTGACATGAAATCGAAACCTTATTGATGTGTCTTTTACAGCTGTTGTTTCTGACACGCTAAAAGCGGCTTGATGTCACATAATTTCCATGTACCAAACGTGTGAAATATGCATGTTTGAGGCTGTTTTTGCGTGCATCTTAAGACAATCCGTAAGTTGAGGTGTTAATGACCATTTTAGTGCTCCATAGTTTTCTGCTTGCGAGTGTATATGCGCACATGGTTCAGGTTTTGAGAGTAATTTAACACGAAGCAAGCGACTGAGCAAGTGTTGTGCAGACACAAGCATGTAGAGAAATTTTCTGCTTGCAAAATACATACTACCTATGACAATGTGACTAAGGTGTCAATTAAGTGAGGAAAAGACTGCAATATAGTTGTGGCCAAAAGTTTTGACAATAACACTAGTATTGGATTTCACAAGTTTGCTGCTACAGTGTTTGTAGATCTTTTTGTCAGATGTTTCTATAGTTATACTGAAATATAATTACAAGCATTTCATAAGTATCAAAGGCTTTTATTCATAATTACATTAAGTGTATTAAAAGAATCCATATTTGCAGTGTTGACCCTTCTTCACCCTGGCATGCTGTCAATTAACTTCTGGGCCAAATCCTGACTGATGACAGCCCATTCTTGCATAGTCAATGCTTGAAATTTGTGGGTTTTGTTTGTCCACCTGCCTCTTGAGGATTGGCCACAAGTTCTCAATGGGATTATTAACCCAGGTTTTCCGCAAGGTGTTTGCAGAACCTGCTGCAGAACTGCATGTCCTCACTGAAGAAGTTCCCCTCATCTCCCGCGCCCAATATAGCATATTATTAATATCAAAGGACAGCAACATTGTGATATTGTTTTTATTAAACACTTTTGAAGAATATTTGGCCAGATTTAAGATGCAACATGGAATGTATCATTTAAAAATTATTTAATGTTCTAACAGCAGTAACAGAATTGCCTGTACGCCTGTATCATGGCTAATATTTCCTGTCAGGTCACACAGCAGTTGCACTCGTGCCTACTCAACTGAAGTATGCAACCACATGCTCCCTTCCGGGTTCTGCCTGTGATAGCACCATGCTTAGCCATTCGTTAGTAGCGTGCATGTCCAGAATAAAAGGGAGACACAGATACAGATATGCTAGCACAGGGGCATCGGCAGACCACTTCCCTTTCCTGTAAGAGGGTGCAGGGGTTTCACTATGCTGACAAAGTCCTTCACAAAGTGCCAATAATACAATGCTAGCCCTAGGAAGCTACACAGCTGTTACTGTATGCAGAGTTAGCCAGCCTCGCACTCCCACCATCTTCTCCAGGTCAGTGGCCATGCTTTCCCCACTGATGACATGGCCCATGAAGTGTGTTATTTGAGGAGAGAGCACTTTCAGAGATTCAACTGCAATTCTGCCTGGTGTATCGCAGCAAACATCGTGCTTAAGTTCAGCATTGTCCCAGCAAAATCAGCAGCATGTACCAGCAGATCATTGAGGTAGATGATG
Organism: Paramormyrops kingsleyae; assembly: GCF_048594095.1. NCBI lineage: Eukaryota > Metazoa > Chordata > Actinopteri > Osteoglossiformes > Mormyridae > Paramormyrops > Paramormyrops kingsleyae. Next base: position 3,878,336 of record NC_132806.1, on the reverse strand, counting down.
CACTGGGTCCAGGGGATGTGGGCCAGGACATGCTCCCTGAACCTCTTGAATGTGGCTGGCCCATCACACAGGCCGAACGACAGAACCAGGAAGTGCAATAGCCTCTGTCTGATGGGAATTGCGGTCTTGGGCCGGGCTTCCAGGGCCAGTAGCTACTCTGGAGGTCTAATGAGCTAAACCACATAGACCCGGAGATGTAATTCAATGTATTATCCATTGGGGCAGTGGACAGGAATCCTTCCTAATCACTTCATTCAGCCATCCGTAGTAAATGTAGAAATGCCACGACCAGTCCTTCTTACTGATGAGGACAGCTGGTGCCAATTCTCAGATCTGCTGCTTTGTCTCTCGTGGCTTCTCCAGGGGCAGTCAATGCAGGTTCAAACAGATGGGTGAGGTGTCTCCTATGTCTGTGTTGTGCTGCACCAGGGTTGGCAGTCTATGGTACTGGTGGTTTAAGATGTCCTGGAACGAGTCCAGCAGAGCCTTGAACTTGTCCCACTGTGCCAGCTTCAGGTCCTGGCTGCTGTGCAGCCACAGCTCCTGGTCAGCCTGTCCTGTTTCAGGAGATGACCCTCTGTGGTACTGCTGTTCCCCATTTGCAGCTATATTAATGGTGGAGAGTTGAGAGTTGCCCTCTTCTCTCACCGCATGGATGTCTCTCCACCTCTCTTCTTCGGCCACTGGCACTGGCCGATGCTATCACACTGGAGGACCATCACATCTGTACTGAGGAGGAGGACTGCCCTCAGCACATCAATGGTAGTCACCAAGCGAGCTAACAGGTCCAGTCCGATAATGCAGGGGTTGGATATGCCAGTGAACCAGACTGCCTGCAGCACTGTGTGTCCTGCCAGCATGACTCACAGCTGCCACTATTTACACACACCACTATTTTTAACACACAGCATTAATTACTACACAAGACATTACAGTGTACACAATAACAACACAATAGACACTAACGGCACATAGCTATTTAGATAATTTACAGTTTAGTTGCCACCCATCTTGTCGTGCTGCCCAACAGGTACCCCCAGCACTACATTGTATTTGACACTTGACATTTCGCTACAAGTATGTGAGGTTACACATCAAATTTTTCTGAGTAGGTCAGTAGGCTATGTCTGGAAAACAAAACCATAAATTATATGTGGCTAACTCATGTACAGTACATACAATGTAATAAGCCTAAAATCAAAGGGATAGAAAAACGCTCAAAAATGGATACAAAGGGTTAATACAATATTTTGATGAAAAAAGCAAATGGATGGTTTGTGAGTCGCTAATTTGTGCACTCGCTACAATTTGTGATATACAAGGAAATTGTACGTGTCTGATTTCATTTTCGCTTTTAATTCAGAAAGATGTCTGTCTCACAGCCTGCGTGAATTAGGGTACGGGGCAGCTCGCTCGCTCTCGTTCTCTCAAGGCGCAGCGCACATCCGGATACTGCTTTTAGTGACGGTGGCGGAGAGAATTAAACGTTCAAAAGTATAATTACATTTCGCTAGAGTCGATGTTGACAATGCCCAAGTAACAAGTCTTTTTGCAAGGGAACACAAGCAATCTGTCGAAACATCTAGCGAAAGTCCATCACACGCATACGGACAGTTTTCGACTGTCTAACTCGTACTTTATCTGTCGGTGTTTGCTAGCGGCCTGGAGTCCACATACTGTGTTAACTAAATTATACGAATATGGATTAATGATTAAAAGTAACCATTAGCTGGCTGATTATTAATAATAAATAATTAAGCCTATACGTGTCTGTGTGCATTTGTTACATTGTCTTATAAAGTTAGGAAAACGGTATTTAAGTCTGATATTTTACTAAACATAACGGAATAAGCTGTCTCCTCCCCACAGTTAGACATACAGCTTATTAATTAAAAACTGGTACTTGGGATCGACCGATACCCAAACCCCAGGTATTGGTATCGGAACTGAAAGAGTCGGTGCATCCCTAGGCATAAGCATCTGGCGCACCGGGCGTTTTAATTCCCGGTAGGCCGACACAGTGCATTTATTTATTTATTTGTTGATGTGACCGACCCATAAAACTCGTAGATCCGCGGCCCAATTGACATTGGGCTAGCCCAATCACATTTTTAAACAACACCCCCTTTCGCTTTGGTCCCTGTGCCTGCGTAATGCATTCGTCAAAAAAAAAATCAGCACAGGAGTTAAACACCTCCAACTTTGGCTCTGGGCCGGTGTGCAGTGTCAGTCCGAATCATCTGAGATGGAGAGGAAACGCAAAGGAGGCTCAGAGAAACTGCAAGAAAAAGAACCTGGCTCTTCAAACAGACGCTGTGATCAATGTATTTCATAAAATATAAAAAATGTATATGAACGGTGAAAAACGCACAAATAAGATTAAATACGCATGACTCAGCTGTCCAACGCAACTGTCGTACGTGGTGGGCCGGTCTGGGCCAAAATGCCAGGGCCGATTTTTTTGTCCCAGTCCATGTGCATAAGTTGGCCTGCATTAATTAATAGAACCTGTGCATTTTTTTATGTTGAAATTATTTTTATCAATTCAGCTAAAGATGTGTATTCACCTTCATATGAATAGATTTCAACATAGAAGTGTACCCTTTTATAAAATTTTATTTAGTAATTGTGATCGTGAATAGGATAAGCGGTTTAATTCAGAAAGTCGGTCGATGGATTGACTGCACAGACTAAAAATAACTGCATGGCTGGCTTTTGCCTAAGTCTGCTGTAAACTGTCAGCTGTACAGCAACTTTTTTTTTTCTTACTGTGTAATAGATAGACTATTGTACAGTTATATGTTCATGGGAAGATGAGCAATTAACAAGGATGAAACATTAACCAGTGTTTACTCAATGTGTGAACAATACAAAATCAATATATGTAGTGGCAGGGAAAAATTAGGTGATATGATATCATTCTCAAGGATACAAAACTCATTTAATCATTTAAACCTTCAATATTAATGCTGCTTCCTTAATAAGTATGATTAGCATTTTGACAATTAGTTTTTTTTCCATAAAGAAGAATAAACTCTTCCTCAAGAGTGCCTCTCTAAATAATGCTTAATTAGAGATCACAGTAATATCTCAACGGAATATAGAAAACAACATGTGGAAGTGATGACACATGCAGTCTAAAGGTCGTTTATGCAACAGTAGTAGCTGCTAGAACGGCGTAACCGGTCATCCAGGCCATAAACATCTACCCTCTGTCTAAGTTCTTTTCCAGAAGTGTTGTTCTTTTAGGCATTTTTTGCTATCTTTATTGAAAGTTTGATCATTGGTTACAAAGATTACAGGCAGTTAGCCTGAAGACTTTTATTTTGTTCTAATTCAGTTGATTTTTTTTAATCCCCTCTATTGAAAACATTCATATTGTGTCCATGGATAAAGGTAAGACAGATGTGAACACCTTTATGGATGTGTCATATATAACAGCTTTTTCAATTATCCAGATTTCTCTATGATAACATGTAATCGAGGCTGAACGCTTCTGCTTATTTTACTTTTTTGTTCCATGGATCTTGTGTATGCTTTGAGCCACAAGTCACCAGAAGGTACTTCTTTTTTTCAGGTTAACGTTAAACGCATGGGTTTTTACCTAGTTATTCTGTTTTGTTATGGCTCAACTCACTGTAATGAAACCTGAAAGAAATATGCTTAAGGTTTGATGAAGGTTAATAAAACTGCTTGTACTTTTCTACTTCACATTTAATAATAATAACAACAACAATAATAATAATAATAATAAACAATAATAATTATGATAATAATAATAATTTTAGGTCATTGTACAAAACTAACATAAATTTATATGAAATGGATTGTTTAAGAATTTTAGGTGGATTTGGCCAAAGTGTGTGATTGTATGTAATGTGCTCCCCTTCTGTCTGCTATGTCCCCTGCCCCATCCACTGTACTGTACTTCTTGGAATAGGATCCTGGCTTTGTATAGATGGGTTTTAAATATGCATTTATTGAAACAGTTATGCAGAATCAGAATTTCAGAACAGTTAACATTAAAATTAAAAAATAATACATAGACATCTAGAAGTGTTAACAGTCTGATAGCTCTAGAGCATATACTGTATTTACATTTATCTTTTGATTATCATTTACTATTCAAGATTCTGCACGGCGCGATATGACGGAGTTCTGGTTGGAGCACTCTCAGGAAGCCACCATGCAGGAAATGATGCTGGACTCCAGTGCCGAGCAACTTAGTCAGCTGGAGCTGCCTGAGATCCTGTCACTTCTCCCTAATATAGAGGGCACCAACATACTTGAGCTGGGAGCTGGAATCGGGTCAGTTGCAAATGGTGTATTTTCCTTATCCCGCGTACTCTGAAATGTCACACATCCTTCACCCCTTTATTTAATGCTATAGTTTTTAATGGCTAAAATCTTAAATATTCGTTGTATAGTGTGCATTACATGCATACAATTTAAACAAAAGAAACACGCACATATATAATGACATTGGGCCTCATTCACCAATATTTTCTTAAGAATTCTTTTGAATATGTTACTATGAAATTTGTTAAGAACAACCTACGCCGGATTCATGATGTGTTCTTAAGTAGCAGAATTGTATGCACCTTTGTTCTTAAGAAGGGTGAATCCCACGTCTTCGTAACTGAAGGCGCGTGCCAGTTTGTCCTAATTAGCATAGGGAAACGCCTTGCAATTTCCCATAAAAGGGCATGAGACTGTAGGGCCATGTGCAAGGAATGGCGAAGAGACGCGCAGGCTGTGAGCCGCTTGGCACTAAGAGGAAAAAAAAACTTCAGTAACGCTGAAGTAGAAGTATTAATACAGTAAAATCTCGTTATAGTGGACTCGCTTATAACGGAATATCATCTATAATGGACGAGGTCCGCTGGTCCCGGCCGTGCGCCTTTAAGAATATGCAGAAAAAGCACCGGATATAGCGGACCTAGTCCGTTATAGATGATATATAACGGAATTTCACTTATAACAGACAAACAATTTGGTCCCCAGGGCTGCTTTTAGCTGTAGTTTTGTTCGGCTATAACGGACATGCAGGCTCCGCTGACAAGGCGCGTGGCGTACCGGTGATATCCAGCTTAGATACGGAGTCGGGATTATTAATAGTCACGCATCTGATCAGGTAAAGTTGGATTCCTACCAGTAGCGGAACAACTACAAACAAGGTCCTGGGGCAAAACACCGATCGGGCCCCCCCTCCCGCACTCGCGCACACACACACACACGCACACATACGTATATGTGGCGGCGCTGAAACGAGTTTTAAAGTGTAGGTGCAAGAACACAAAAAACTTAATGAGAGAATTCGACTGTCCCTCACAAAATCCGTAAAGTTTTAGTGGCTAAATTGCGTTTTCTACACCTTTTCAGACAGGAGATTTGTTTGGCTATGCCTAGAAAACAACGTTGTTACCAGTGTGGAGACCATCAGAGTTTTACCAAGGACAAAAATTCCACCTCCAGCTGCCTGCACATCTCATCCATTTCTGTTGAAAAAATTACAGTGTATTGTCTAAGTGAATAGGGTATAGGTTAATTAGTGTGCACTTTGTCATTCTCATAATGCGTCCATGCATCTGGGTATAACCCATTCAAATATCATGTAGCCTAACTTTTTATACAATTTAGACAGCACAGAATCATTAACCTACTCAGGGCCGGAGTGGGACTCCTTTTCAGCCCTGGAGTTGCAAGCCTTAGACTGGCCCATTTCCAATTCAGTGCAAATACAGTAGCCTAAGTGTTGCTTCACAGTGAAGATATATTTCAACAGTTAACATAATGTTTAACAGTATCAAAATCTATTTTCTGTAAGAATTAGTGCTCATAAATTTCCAAACCTTGTAATGAAAAAATATCAAATAAATACAAATATATATTTAGCTATATGTATAAAATAAAGATTAAAATAAAATGTATTAAACTTTCTAATGACACTATCATGTCTTTTTCAAGGAATAACTTCAAATATTTTTCATAAATATGAGAACATTAAAGGGTAAATCTCCAACACTATTCTTTAAAACATCACAATGTCCTTTTCTGAAATATCTGAATATATATTCTGTGCAAAATTGTTCACAGATATCCAGTCCTTAAACACAAATAAAGAATAAAACAAGTATTGCACTGTTATCTGCAAGACTTTTTTTTAACCACAGTATTACTTTCTAATGATGGCTTCATCTTTTTTTCCTCTGCATAAGTGCGGCTTCAAGGAAACATGGCCAACCCTAAAACATTAATAAACGCCTGAGCAGTGTACTGGTCTCTGCAACTTTGTTTATCACAGTGTCATTGTCCAAAGACATGAGAATTTCTTTCTCAGTGCACATGAGCATGAATGCCTCAAGGTTATTCTGGGTTAAAGTGCTTCTGAGCCTGTTTTTTTACGAATTTCACTATTGAAAAACTTCTCTCACAGGCTACTTGTGTGATGGACAGAGTTAATAGCAACTTGTAGGCGAGTCCAATCACATGGTAGGTGTCAGAAGATTGTACTGAGATAGAATGAGATGGACACAAATGACATAGTTTTTACAGGAGGAACAATTTAGTTTTGCTCTCTAGTTCAACATCCTGTTGTTCCATGGAAGGATCAACATCACTTCCTTGTGGCATTTCACTAGCTGTCCTGACGGTGTGGTAATGGTAATATTTCTCACCACAAATTTCCCCTTTTTAGCTTTCTGATCAAGTTAAGTCAGATTTATTAATGTAGTGAATCATCTGATGTCATTAATTATCTCAGGGCATTTTTCATTGAGCAGGTGTAATATTCATTAATATTAATATTAATTATTCGAATTCTTATATTCACTCAATGACAATCCTTCCTGCCCATTCTAGTGTGTTGGGCTCATGACTGGTGCTTGGTAACATTACGGGGCCTGGCTCTTCACTGTTAGCAGCAAACTGGACTAGAGGCTGCTGCTGCTGAAGAGCTACATTACAAGAAAAAGTTCGATACATAAACATGAACGGTGGTTTGCAGACATCGTTGTTTTGCACTGCTCTTAACTAGCTTAACGTTAACTTACCGGTGTTCTGACGAGTTGAACTACCTATCGAGACGTACTATCGAGCCTTTTTGCGCATGTGCAGTTCCACCGTCTTGGGATTAGGGTTAGGTTTTAGGGGTTTGGGTTAGGGTTAGGGTAAGGGTTTTAGGGGGTTTGGGGGTTTAGGGTTAGGGTAAGAGTTAGGGTTAGGGCTATCGATTAGCACTACGGTAGGATAACTCGACAAAGTAGCTCATTTCGACAGAACACCGGCCGTTTCATCATCTTCATGTGTTGTACTCTCGCTGCCGCTGGTTTTAACGAAAAATGTACTCAGCTTAGTACATTTGGCCGTGTCAGTTTCTAGAGCTTTCTTTTTTTTAATTCTGGCCTTTTCAGAGCCACCTTTTCGCTTTTTATTATCCATTTTGCATCTCTCGTGTATCTCTTAACAACTGATTTTGATCTGTTGAGCAAAGTGCCGCTGTCGGGGAAGTCGAATGATAATTACGTCATCATTAACCTGCAGGCTGTATTCTGCTCATGGGGCTGCGAGAAAATAAATAAAAAGAGTGGAGCTGCGGTAAAATAATGAATAAAAAGAGTGAGGCTATGGTTGGTTAAATAAATAAATAAATAAATAAATAAAGTGCAGGCAGCTAGGGACACCGGCCCTTGCGGCCAAAAAACGGACCGGCCCACCGGGAATTCTCCCGGTCCTCCCGATTAGCCAATCCGGGCCTGAACCTACTTTAACGTATTTATTTATACAACCACATATTTCCCACATTTTGACATCAGTGATGCAGTGAAGAGACAATTTCTTTATTTCTTGACGCCAACCCTCCCCATTAATCCAGGCTTGGGATTAATGCACCTAGTTGAACTGGCTTGCTCCCTTAAGTGGCTGGGTTAGGCTAAACTATATACATATTTAGAAATACTACAATTAAATATCCCGAAATATGTGGTCTAATAAAACGCAGTTTAAAGAAGGTAGCCTACCTGGCGAAATTGCAAGCAAACAAATTAAAAGGCCCACGGCATATATTCGGGTTATATCCAACAAAAAGCAGTTTTTAAGAACGTAGCCTACATGGCGAAATTGCAAACAGAAGCTCTGCGGCATATAATAGCCTATTACAACAGAACTTTCTCAAAGTTTTTTTTTTTCTTTAGATCCTACCCATCATGCATGTTTTTTGCAAATTCCTCAATGGTCAATGGAATACCATTAAATACACCCACCATAATAAGAATGTATACCAAAAATGACAGATATATAAAATCACAAGTCATAGTTAAAGTATAAATAATATATTCTAGCTGCCAAGAGCTTGGGGGAAATTATATCAGTCTAACTTTGTGTGTATTTAGTATATAAGAGGGTCCTCTTTTTGCTGGGAGGAGGGCCCTCTGCGATCCAGGGGAGGGCCTGGGCCCAGGGCCGGTGGCCCTGCCCACCCTGCCTTTAGCTCCGCCCCTGATTATTACATGTACAATATAATAATCTATACCACCAGTGTGTGTGCTGGGGTGTGGCATGAGTAAATGGTGTCCTGTAGTTGTGTTCTGGGCATACAGCAACTCTGGATATAATGGACTGTTTTGCCAGGTCCCTTGAAGTCCGTTATAACTGGATTGTACTGTACAGGAGGTAAATGCAAATAGACACATGTTATTTAGTAGCGTAACCAGTGGATATAAAGCCCCCAAAAAAGCTGACACATGGAAAGATATCACCTTCTCTGTGAACGCTGTGTGCCAAATAAATCTAAATAACATGCGTCCCCTTCTCAGAGCACGATTGGCAAGCTCTTCAAGAAGTAACAGAAATGCCATTTTGATAGCAAGGCCAATACGCAGAAACAGACCTATTTAAAATCTGCATGGTTGCCGTTACTACCATGAAAAAAAATTTTACACTTTAAAATTATTTGTAACAATCGTGTCCAGGGAAGCAGAAGCAGGGAGACGGATAATCAGGAACGGGATTTATTCCGGGGAAAACAGGGAAGCACAGGGCAGCAACGAACGAACATTAATGACAGATCTGGGGAAACTAACTCGGACGCAGACTTAAATACACAGGACAAGCTGAAAATAACAGGCAACAGGCGATCACAATCGGGAATTAACACGAGGTAACGAGATGGGCGTGGCACACAGGAGGATCGGACGAGCAGGTCATGACACTATCATTTTATCAACTGTAGAATCGACAAAACTGCTATAACCGATTATTTTGAACAAACTATCATTACTCAAATGTGCGTACGAATGGTCTTGAGTGTGCGTAGATTCTGTTTTTAGCTAAGAACAAATTCAGAAAAAAAAAACGTGGTCGAATGTCAGAATCTTCGTAAAAATAGTGCGTACGTGGGGTTTAAGAACAAATTACAGTAACACAAGTAACAAACAAGTAACACAAGTAACACAAAACTAGATGTTTATAAATCATTCAAGATTACTGCATGTAATCCACAATACACAATCAATTTGTATGATAAGATTTATATTTTTTCTCAGTTTTTTGTTAACTGTCATTTTTTCTCATGTCTGTAACTCTTGCTCTGGATTCAATGACATTGTATTTATCAGTGATTGAAGTATAACACTCTGATGTTTATAAGTTGAAAACTACCAAAATGATCTGAGACCATGCATTATAAAGAACTGACATTTGATTGACACTTGGTTTATTCTGTAGGAGGTACACGCAGCACTTTGTGAAGAAAGCTCACCATGTAATTGCAGTGGACTTCATGAAGAAATTTGTGGAAAAGAATAAGCAAGAAAACAGTAAACATGGCAACGCTGAGTTCATTCATTCTGATGTCACTCAGTTGAAACTTCCTAAAAACAGGTAACCATATATTGCTACAGGATGTGGGCAATCAAATGAAAAAGTAAAAGATTTTAAATGAGAAAATGGATGAAATAATAGTCATTCTCAATAAATGCAGTCCACACACTGCATGTTTAACTCTTTAAAGTACATTTAAAACACATATATGTATATGTACTTAATTTTTCAGCTTGTAATCCATTGCTCAGTACTGTACTATACAGAAGTCTTATGCAATCAAAGAAACTGTTTAAAGCTATTTATCTGGGTAGTAAGTCTATATTTTAACAATTTAACTTTAGAGCATATGGAAATTAACAGTAACACCCCAATCCTAGATTTACAATAGGATAATCAGTGTTGGCGAGTAGCTAACTACAATTAGTGCCACTAACTACTTTTTTCAGTAGCTTATTAGTAGCACAGCTACTTTTAAAACACTGTAGCTTTTCCAGTAAAGATTTTTTTTCTTCAAATAGCAATGTAGCGTGGCAAAACTCTACATCGTTAAAAAATATTACAGGTTGTTGTCGACATGACATAAGAACAAAAAAAATTTACAAATGAGAGGAGGCCACTCGGCCCTTCAAACTCATTTGAGGAGAACTTAACTAATAGTTAAAATCTTATCTAGCTCTGATTTAAAGGAACCTAGGGTTTTAGGTTGCACTACACTAACAGGAAGACTATTCCATACTCTAACTACACTCTGTGTAAAGAAGTGTTTTTTCAAATTCAGTTTAAAATGTTCTCCCGCTAAATTCCACCTATGGCCACGAGTTCTAGTATTTAAACTAATAGTAGCCATTTGGCTGAACAGCATCCAGACCTGTTAGAATCTTATATACCTGGATCATGTCCCCCCTTAATCTCCTTGGCGCGAGGCTGAACAGATTCAGCTCAGCTAACATCTCCTCATAAGACATTCCTCTAGGACCTGGAATCATTCTTGTAGCCCTACGTCCTTTTTAAGGTATGGTGACCAAACCTGCACACAATATTCTAGGTGTGGTCTTACCAAGGAGTATAATAGAGACTATATGAATTTTTTTGTTAAAAAATCATACAATGTTATATCCGGATTTTTCTTTTTAGATTCTGTCTCTCACAGTGGAAATGCACCTATGCTGAAAATTGTAGACCCCTCCATGATTTAAGAGAACTTGCAAAATCACAGGGTGATCAAATACTTATTGACCTCACTGTATATGGGGTTTAGCAATATGGAACAAAAAGTGCAGTCATTCTCAGGACAGAATGAATGTTCTCACGTGGTTTGTAGTGGTACATTGTTGCTTTGCTTGGATTTTTCTCTGTGTGATTCCAAAATGAACCAAGGGGAAAAACGCTACAAGTTTACAAACTGAAGTTTACTTCAACTGATTTGGGCCAGAGAAACCGATGTGTCTTTGGTGGGAGCAAGAATACAGGAAGAAGGTCCTGTGGCCTGGTATATCTCTTTTATGTGTTGTTGCCTCAGTAGTAACCTTTTCTGCTAAGCTGTTCCTACTAGTTTGCATGTTTGCCGTATCCTAGAATGCAAAGCAGACCTGGTTATGGGAGCCGTTTAGCTCAAATTCGCGGCACACACCTGGAAGTTGGGTCAGGTTGAGGTCGGATTATGTTCCCACTACAGATGAACTGTTCCAGAGTTTGTTTGGGACTGGAGCAAGACCACCTCTCAGCGGTCTTGGTCCAGTTCTTTTGGTCCACACCTGAGTACGATTACTGTGTTCACACCGGCCCAAACAAATTGCACCAAGAGGTAGATCGAACCAGAGTCTGGTTTAACTGGACATAATAACAGGAAAGCATAATTGCTTACTTTCTGTTGAATATTCTTGCAAGAGTATGCTAAATTTATGGCTAGCAGATAACAGTAGGTAATTCTGTTCTACACATTTTCTACATATGCACAGAGTATGTTATTCTGAAAGGCATGCTATAATGTCAGATCACGGGACTAAAAAATGCTGGTGTGAAAACATCCTCAGTTATTTTGGGCAGAACTGTGATGCATGATATAGTTCAAGCCATATGTGAGACGTCACAAACACTTATAAGAACAAAATGTGGTTGAAATTAAATGCAAATGCAGGGTTTCCTGTTTGTAAATATACAACTACAGCTGTTCTCTTTTTTCCAAAGTTGCAAAATAAAGACAGAATAACATACATATCTGTGTTGCATGGGTAAGATAAGTCATCTATGACATAAGCGTTTCACTCCACAGCATCCACCAACAAACCCTTTTTTTGATCAGGTTATGGCATTGCTTTCAAAATGCAAAGGTGAATGTAAAATAATCTAAAATTTAAACCTGTTTGGAAAATGGCTCTAAAACTGCTTTTCATGTAACAACAAAAACAACCAAGTTACACTAGTGCAATTAAGTGCAAACATCTTAATTCAATCACTTTTATTAGCAAAGTTTGAACAGGAACCAGGACATTATAGTTGAAGTATTAATTTCATATTGGAAGTGGGATTAAATTTTTATCTGACTTTTTTAAGTTGTTGACTAGTTGCGTTTCAGTAATTTCAATAATTCATGATGGTGGAACAATAGAACAAATAATTTGCTGGAGCTACATGAGTTTTAGGAACCACATATGTGATGCAAAGTCAGAAATTCTGTATTAGGTTTTTTCCTTCATTGTTTAATCAAAGACTGGGTCCAAATGCTATAAGGTGTTTCCTCTGGAAATAAAAAAATAACAATCACAGAGATCTAAAGGTTTGTTTTTCCTGTTTTTATGTCATCCAGTTTCGATTTGATCTTCTCTAATTGGCTGATGATGTACCTGACTGAGGAGGAGCTTCTGTCTCTAACTGAAAGCATGTTGAGCTGGCTTCAGCCAGGAGGGTACCTCTTTTTTAGGGAGTCCTGCTTCCACCAGTCAGGTCAAAATATTTTTATGTTAATGTCTAACTTTATACTGTTCACCATTTTCAATTCTTCTTTTTGAATTCTCTTTATTTTTCTTTTCAGTTTTTCTGGAATGGTTAGATGATTTCATACCTTTAATAGTATGTCTCCATTTTTTCCCCAGTTTGTGTAATAAATATTTAGTCATTATTTGTAATAGTGTACATTATCAGGATTTGTTGGGTCTTGACTGATTTATGTCTTTGCACAGGAGATCGCAGGAGAGATTTTAATCCCACTCAGTACCGTACACCTGCCCATTACAACCACTTGATGACTTCAGCTATTTGGCAGGAGACGGAAACAAAGCAAACATTTGGTTTTGATATCGTCATGTCAAAGGCAGTCCAGACCTATATCCAGGTAAAAATATATATATATATATATATATATACACTCACCTAAAGGATTATTAGGAACACCTGTTCAATTTCTCATTAATGCAATTATCTAATCAACCAATCACATGGCAGTTGCTTCAATGCATTTAGGGGTGTGGTCCTGGTCAAGACAATCTCCTGAACTCCAAACTGAATGTCAGAATGGGAAAGAAAGGTGATTTAAGCAATTTTGAGCGTGGCATGGTTGTTGGTGCCAGACGGGCCGGTCTGAGTATTTCACAATCTGCTCAGTTACTGGGATTTTCACGCACAACCATTTCTAGGGTTTACAAAGAATGGTGTGGAAAGGGAAAAACATCCAGTATGCGGCAGTTCTGTGGGCGAAAATGCCTTTTTGATGCTAGAGGTCAGAGGAGAATGGGCCGACTGATTCAAGCTGATAGAAGAGCAACTTTGACTGAAATAACCACTCGTTACAATCGAGGTATGCAGCAAAGCATTTGTGAAGCCACAACACGCACAACCTTGAGGCGGATGGGCTACAACAGCAGAAGACCCCACCGGGTACCACTCATCTCCACTACAAATAGGAAAAAGAGGCTACAATTTGCACGAGCTCACCAAAATTGGACAGTTGAAGACTGGAAAAATGTTGCCTGGTCTGATGAGTCTCGATTTCATTCAAATGGTAGAGTCAGAATTTGGCGTAAACAGAATGAGAACATGGATCCATCATGCCTTGTTACCACTGTGCAGGCTGGTGGTGGTGGTGTAATGGTGTGGGGGATGTTTTCTTGGCACACTTTAGGCCCCTTAGTGCCAATTGGGCATCGTTTAAATGCCACGGCCTACCTGAGCATTGTTTCTGACCATGTCCATCCCTTTATGACCACCATGTACCCATCCTCTGATGGCTACTTCCAGCAGGATAATGCACCATGTCACAAAGCTCGAATCATTTCAAATTGGTTTCTTGAACATGACAATGAGTTCACTGTACTAAAACGGCCCCCACAGTCACCAGATCTCAACCCAATAGAGCATCTTTGGGATGTGGTGGAACGGGAGCTTCGTGCCCTGGATGTGCATCCCACAAATCTCCATCAACTGCAAGATGCTATCCTATCAATATGGGCCAACATTTCTAAAGAATGCTTTCAGCACCTTGTTTAATCAATGCCACGTAGAATTAAGGCAGTTCTGAAGGCGAAAAGGGGTCAAACACTGTATTAGTATGGTGTTCCTAATAATCCTTTAGGTGAGTGTATATATACACTGCTCAAAAAAATTAAAGGAACGCTTATTAATCAGAGTATAGCATCAAGTAAACTAAACTTCTTGGATATTCATCTGGTCAGTTAAGTAGCAGGGGGGTTGTTAATCAGTTTCAGCTGCTTTGGTGTTAATCAAATTATCAACAGGTGTTCTAGAGGGGCAACAATGAGACGACCCCCAAAACAGGAATGGCTTAACAGGTGGAGGCCACTGACATTTTTCCGTCCCAATCTCTTCTGACAGTTTTTTCAACTAGTATTGCATTTGGCTACAGTCAGTGTCACTACTGGTAGCATCAGGCGATACCTGGACCCTACAGAGGTTGCACAGGTAGTCCGACTCCTCCAGGATGGCGCATATTGATGTGTCATTGCCAAAAGTTTTGCTGTGTCTCCCAGCACAGTCTCAAGGGCATGGAGGAGATTCCATGAGACAGGCAGTTACTCTAGGAGAGATGGACAGGGCCATAGAAGGTCCTTAACCCATCAGCAGGATTGGTATCTGCTCCTTTGTGCAAGGAGGAACAGGATGAGCACTGCCAGAGCCCTACAAAATGACCTCCAGCAGGCCACTGGTGTGCAAGTCTCTGACCAAACAATCAGAAAGACTTCATGAGGGTGGCCTGAGGGGCCGACATCCTCTAGTGGGCCCTGTGCTCACTGCCCTCATGAAGAGGGGTCCTGCACACTGTCCTCATCCTGCCATCTTCCTGCTGCCTGCACACTGTCCTCATCCTGCCATCTTCCTGCTGCCTGCTCACTGTCCTGCACACTGTCCTCATCCTGCCATCTTCCTGCTGCCTGCTCCTGTGCCTCTCCTGCCTTCTGCTGACCCCCACTTTCCTTCTTACACATTGTTTGCAAAACTGCACCTACAGTATACTTTTAGTGTAAAGTACAGCCTAATTTCTAACTCACCTCTTGGTCCTGCGCGCTGTCCTCATCCTGCTGCCAGCTCACTGTCCTGCACACTGTCCTCATCCTGCCATCTTCCTGCTGCCTGCTCACGGTCGTGCACACTGTCCTGACCCTGCCATCTCCCTGCTGCCTGCACGCTGTCCTCATCTTGCCATCTTCCTGCTGCCTGCTCACTGTCCTGCACACTGTCCTCATCCTGCCATCTCCCTGCTCCTGTGCCTCTCCTGCCTCCTGCTGATCACCACTTTCCTTCATACACATTAACTTTGCAAAACTGCACCTATGCTTTTAGTGTAATGTTCTGTAGCTCTTAATACTAATATTTCCTACTTACTCTTCTTTTACCACCAAAAAAGTGTCTGATGTCTCCATCTTTCCTTTTCCTCGTAGTGTGTCTGTGAATAAAATCTAATCTATATTTAACAAAGCAGTATCTGGGCTACCAGATGCAGTGATAATTTCGTTGACGAAATATTTTCGTTATAATTTTCGTCAACGACAAATTTTCACTGACGAAAACGAGACGATAACTAAATAAAAATTAAGTGATGATGACGAAAACTATAATAAAAATATATTGACATTTTCGTTAACTAATAAAAACGAGACGAAAATGTGAGTGAGGGACGTTTTTGGAAATGATCCAATCAGAATTAATCTTGGTGCGTGGCGCGGTGAGACGCACACGCACATTTGGAAAATTAAGATACTGATTCACCTTGCGACGCGAGATGCGACAGTACATCTTGCATACATTGGTGGGTGTCTGTCTGACTTAAACTAAAATGACATGGCAATGGCTGGGAGAAAAAGAAGATAAGATATATGGAATAATTTCACGTTTGATGTCAAGACAAACAAGACCTTGTGTAAACCGTGTGGAGCGGAAATCGCTGGTAAAAATACAACAAATCTAAAGCGACATCTGCAAGGTAATTTTTTCAGGTCATGCAGTATTTGCAATGGCATTACTGCCAAATACAGTTTTTCTTTTAAATAATTTGGAGTTGCACTTTTGCTTTACAGAATGAAGAATGTCATATGCAAGTTCTAAACAATGCATATCTAATTTTTGGTTTTTATGGAAAGACGATATTCCACATATTTAATGAGACTTGGCTTTATTTAATTTTAAGTTAGAATATTTTGTATATTACCACGGTTGAACTAAATTACATTTAAATTAAACCCAATATATTTTAGTCAACTAAATCTACAGTAGATTTAGTCGACTAAAATCTTATGCTTTTTAGTCGACTAAAACTAGACTAAAACTAAAACAAAACAGATGACTAAAATATGACTAAAACTAAAATTGCATTTTAGTCAAAAGACTATGACTAAAACTAAATTGAAATCTGCTGTCAAAATTAACACTGACCAGATGAAGCTTTTAAAAATGTCCATAAATATGAAATTGTGGAATGCAGAATCAATACCACTAAAATTTAAACAATAGGGCTTATTATTTGCTAGATAATCTTTTTACATTGCCCCTATAGGTTTCACTTATAGTAATGTTTTTTCAGAGCATAACATTAGACCTTCTTATGCGTTAACATTAGCCTAATAACAAACCACACAGACTAAGTGGCTAATTAATTTCAGAAAGACACAATTTATTCATGATAAAATGAGAATGAAAACATAGGGAGTTCATCTCCTTGGAAAATGACCATGATCGATTTTACCTCACCAAATAAGCCTGTTTTAAATAGAGAACTTAGCTTATCTTGCTAGTTAACGTAACTGAAGTTGACTCTACCAGCGTTCTGTCGAGTTGAGCTACTTTGTCGAGGTAAGCTATGGTTAGGGCTATCGATTAGCACTACCGTAGCTTACCTCAACAAAGTAGCTCAACTCGACAGAACACCTGCCTCAGAAGGACAATGGTAAGTAATTCAACTTATAAAGACGTCAGTTTGCATTAGTAGATGACACCCTGCACGCATGAGTAAAGGTAAGAGAATGAATTCTGTCTAAACTGTAGGAGCCCCTACACAGGCCCCCCCAGAATTCACAAACACAGACAAGTCCAACTTGCGGGGAGGTCGGGCCACCCGACCGGAACGAGTCACAATAGGCTGGGAGGCTGGGTGCCCAGCCGTCGCCGGAGCCGTCCCCCGCACACGCACAGCAGCAGGTCCAGCTTGCCCCTAATGTCCAGTGTGAAAAACTTTTCCCCAGATTGTAGGACACGGAAGGGCTCATCATAAGGCGGCCGCAGTGGGCCCCGATGAGCATCATGGCGGACAAAGACATATGTGGCCCCGGCCAAACCCTCCGGAACATGTGTCTGGGGCACCCCATGTTGAGTCGTGGGTACTGGAACGAAAGCCCCAGCCAAGTCCCGCAGAGCGGAGCGCTGGTGTTCAGCACACCAAGGGGCTGTAGTGGTGGGCAGGAAATCCCCTGGCACACGCAGAGTCTGCCCGTAGACTAACTCGGCCGACGAGGATTGCAGGTCTGACTTGAGAGCGGTCCGGAGGCCCAACAAAACCCAGGGGAGCCTGTCCACCGAGCCACCGTCCCTGAGGCTGGCCCGAAGAGCGGCTTTCAGGGAGCGGTGAAAACGCTCGCACAGCCCATTGGCCTGCGGATGGTAGGCTGTGGTACGATGGAGGGAAACCCCCAAAACCTGGGCCACTGCAGCCCAGAGCTCAGAGGTGAACTGGGCTCCACGGTCCGAAGACACATCAGATGGAACCCCGAAACGGGACACCCAACCACCGATGAAAGCCCTGGCCACGTCTGCTGTGGTGGTGGATGACAAAGGTATGGCCTCTGGCCACCGAGTAGACCTGTACTCCACCGTTAGCAAGTGAGTAAAGCCCATGGAAAGGGAAAGAGGCCCGACCAGGTCCATATGAACGTGGTCAAAACGGCGCTCAGGCACCACAAATGGCGCCAGTGGTGCCTTGGTATGTTGGTGCACCTCAGCACGCTGACACGGAACACAGGAGGCGGCCCAACTACGGACATCCTTCCGCAGCCCATGCCAGACAAACTTGGCGGCCAGCAGACGCTGAGACGCTCGTCTTCCTGGGTGTGAAAGCCTGTGCACCACCTCGAAAATGTGACTAGGCCTATCGATGTCATGATAGGCCTAGCCAGACCGGTTGAGATATCACACAGGAGGGTGGCACCACAGTCAAGGAAGGGAACATCAGCCAGCTGCAGACTGGTGACTGCGGTCCTATATGCCTGCACCTCTGGATCGACCCGCTGATCCACTGCTAATAGAGCATAATCCACTCTTAAGTGCACAGCACTTGCCACCGAGCGGGAGAGGCAGTCCGCAACATGGTTATGCTTCCCTGCCACATGCCGGATGTCAGTAGTGAACTCCTATATGAAGGAGAGCTGCTGCTGCTGACGAGCTGACCAAGGCTCCGATGTCTTAGCCATCGCAAACGTCAGGGGCTTGTGGTCAACAACAACCGTGATTGGGCGGCCCTCTATGAGGAACCGGAAGTGACGCACAGCCAAGTACAGGCCAAGAAGTTCACGGTCAAATGTGCTGTACTTCCACTCGTGCGGCCTGAGCCGTCGGCTGAAAAAGGCCAGCGGCTGCTAGGCACCATTCACGAACTGTTCATGCACGGCCCCCACAGCATAGTCCGAGGCATCAGTGGTGAGCACAACTGGAGCACCAGACAATGGGTGGGCCAGCATGGTCGTGTTCACCAGAGCAGACTTGGTAGCTACAAAAGCCTGGGTCTGCTCAGCAGTCCACTCAAGAACCTGCTTGGCCGTCCTACCCCTGAGAGCCTCATACAGCAGCCGCATCAGCTGGACGGCCCGTGGAATAAATCGATGGTAAAAAGTAACCATGCCCAAGAACTCCTGAAGGGCCCTGGCTGTAGCAGGTTGTGTAAACGCAGAGATGGCCTCCACTTTGGCAGGCAGAGGAACTGCCCCATGGCCCGTGATGCGGTGGCCAAGAAAATCAATGGAGGACAAACCAAACTGACACTTTTGTGGGTTGATAATTAACCCATGATTACGCAGACGCTCAAAAAGAGTCCGAAGGTGAGCTATATGGTCAGCCCTGGAGTTGCTGGCTACCAAAATGTCATCCAAATACACAAATAGGAAAGGAAGGTCCTTCAGGACACTGTCCATGAGCCGCTGGAAAGACTGGGCAGCGTTTTTAAGCCCAAAAGGCATCCGAAGAAACTCAAAGAGTCCAAATGGGGTGATGACCGCAGTCTTTGCAATGTCTCCTGAATGTACTGGGACCTGGTGGTAGCCATGCACCAGGTCAACCTTTGAAAAAATGGATGCCCCCGTCAACCGGGAAGAAAAGTCCTGGATGTGTGGGATCGGGTAGCGATCCGGGGTTGTGGCATCATTAAGCCGGGCGCCAACCCCCACCAGGCCCCTGATCTTGTAAATACAATAACTCAAAAAGTATTTTTTAATTGTAGGTGCATTGATGTCTCTGGGATGTATATGTCCTGTGATGGAATAGCATCTTTCATTCTGGTTCACCATAACCCTACATTGGATAAGTTGGTATAGAAAATGCATGGATCTTTTTTTAGTTTTTAGTTGTAGATCTCTCATCTGCATCTGTGAAATCATGTTTTGATTAAGGTTTGTACAAAAATTATATGCACTTTTTAATAACAAAAAATAAAGCTTTTGTTGTATGAAGAAATTCAAGTGTTTTTGATTCATAAATGTATACTTATTACTGCATGTACTATTTGCCTCATTTGCACACAGGTTTGTACAAAAAACAACTGCAAAATAAATAGATATAAATGTGAGTTTTAAATTGTTTTATTTTTTCTCTACAGGTGAAAAAAAATCAGAATCAGGTTTCTTGGCTATTGCAGAAGGTCCCACGTAATATATCCGGCCATCAGGGATACAGCACTTTCCAGCAGTTCCTGGACAACCAACAGTACACACAGCGTGGCATCTTGAGATATGAGATGATCTTTGGATCTGGATATGTCAGCACAGGAGGGCTGAGCACCACCAAGGTAGCCCCGGGAATGCAAACTTTAAAAAATGTATCATTCCATCTCCTCAGTTGCAATTGATAAATCTTCCTTGATTTGGCCAACCCTTATATAGACCGAAGAGTAATAAGTGCTAATCATTTAATAAAAAAGAATATACGGTTTTTGTGTTTTAATGCAAACATCATTATGCTGTCTTTACACCTAATTATCATTAACCTCAAAGGAATTTGTTGACCTCCTGAATTTATCATCTGGCCAAAAAGTTCTTGATGTAGGATGCGGAATAGGGGGTGGGGATTTCTACATGGCAAAGGTAAGAGCCACTATTATTAATGTCATTTGTGTTTTGGTAGCATCCTTGTTAAGCATTTATGTAATTCATTTTTTTCTGGTACTTTACAGACATTTGGTGTGGAAGTTCTTGGCATGGATTTGTCATCAAATATGATAGAAATTGCAATGGAGAGAGCCATTAAGGAGAATGTACCCTTGGTCAGTGAACTCTCATGTGCCCATTGAGGTTTTTCACTATAATGAGGATTATACAATGTCCCATGATATAAAAGACACTCAAATCCATCCATCCATCCATCTATCCATCTATTCCATCCATCCATCCACAGTCTACATGTGCTTTGTGAACTTGGAAAAGGCATATGGTCAGTGTTTGGTTTACATTTTCAGCAGTATGTCAGACTCGTTTCCGGTAGCTATTGGGCTTCGCTATGGCAGCGGTTTGTCATGGGTTGTTCCGTGGACATGGACCATAGTAGCAGAAGGATGCTTCGACATGGGTTTTTGTTCAGACTTTGGGGAAAATTAAAAGACCACTACCTGAAGATCGAGGAGGATAAATAAGTAAATAAACAAATAAATAGATAAGTAAAAAATAAAGGAACAGACACAACAATAAAAACAGGAAATTACAATAAAAACAGGAACTAAGGAAATGCTACCATGGATCTCAGAAGTTTGCATGAAGTGCCAGAGGCAGGTTAAAGTATAGTGAGTAAAATTATGAATGATGAGCTAATAAAAAGTGAAAGATAAAGTTATAATAGATAAATAAATATGAATATAAATAAAGGAGGAGAAAAAGTACAATAGAACTCAAGGAAAAAACATATTAAAATGGTGTGTCTTAAGTCTGCTTTTAAAAATATGAACATCCTCTGATGCCCTCAGATCTTCAGGATGGCTGTTCCGTGGACATGGACCATAGTAGCAGAAGGATGCTTTGCCATGGGTTTTTGTTCAGACTTTGGGGATAATTAAAAGACCACTACCTGAAGATCGAGGACTTCTAGAGGGCTCATAGCATAAAAGCAAATCTGATAAATTTGTAGGTCAAAGCTTTGTAAACTAATGAAAGAATCTTGAAATCAATTCTGAGTTTTGAAGTAATTGCAGTTGACATATATTCTTCATAGGGGGACCAGAAAATAATAATAATAATAATAATAATACATTTTATTTATAACGCACTTTTCATTAACAAAATCTCAAAGTGCCACATTAAAAACAACAAAGTTAAAAGCATCCATAAAATCTAAAAATATCACAACTACTAAATATGTTATCTATGCTGTACAGCATTACAGTAGTCAATCCTGCAAGTAATGTACTAGTGTCTCTGTGTTGGCTTGTGAAAGAAACTGACTATGCCAATGTTCTTAAGATGATAGAATGCACTCTTAGTTATATGAGGCACAAAACTGAGATCTGAATCAAAGGTCACTAACTGGTTTTTCTTGTTTGCAAGTGTTAAATGTGGGTGGTTGTAGTTTCGCATAGAGTTTGTCTCTCTGAGCTTCAGTACCAAGATCTCTGTTTTGTCCTGATTGAGCTGTAGAAAGTAATTGGCCATCCATGACTTGATATCTAAAATGCAGTTAAAAAGGGCACCTATAGGCCCTGAGTCATCAGGGGACACAGCGTTGTAAAATTGTGTGTCTTCAGCATAACTATGAAAAATTATATATTAAAAAGTGTGGGATCTAAAATTGATCCGTAAGGACCACCACAGTTCATTTTATAATTTTTAGATGTTCCATGCTTATAAACAATGCACTATCAGTAAAATATTATTTGAACCAATAAAAACAGTACCAGAGAGGCCAATCATATTGTTAAGTCTATCTAAAAGAATTGAATGATGTACAGTATCAAAGGCTGCAATGAAGTTAAATGGTACTAGCACTGAGGGTATTCTAGTATCTATATTGGACCTGAGATCATTTACCACAATCTTGATTAGTGCTGTCTTGGTATTATGGTCAGTTCGAAAACCAGATTGTTTTTTTTTTCAGAAATATTGTAAGATTTAATCATTTAATTGGGTGACAAACTCCAGTCCTGGAGGGCCTGAGCCCTGCACAGTTTTTGGTTTACCCTCATTTAACACACCCGATTCAACTCCTTGTGCTAATTACCACAGAGCTCATAAGCTAAATCATTTGTGGTGGAACAGGGAAAGAGCTAAACTACACAGGGCTCCTGCCCTCCAGGATTGGAGTTTGAGACCCCTGATTTAACTGAATAAAAACAAGCTTCTCTAAAATTGAATGGCTGATTGAATACTGGCCTGTAGTTATAAAGACATGTGGCATCTAAATTTTTCTCTTCAGAAGGGTTTTAACCATGGCAGTTTTATAGGCATTAGGAAAGACACCCATCTGAAGAGAATAATTAACAACAGTAAGTAAATCTTAGGTAAAAAAACATAAAATGTCTGAATAGGATCTAAAGAGTAAGTTGCCGATTTCAATTGTGAGATGACTTTGCGAAGAATCTCAGTATCAACCGGGACAAATTTCTCCTCATGTGAAGACAGCTGTTCTGAGATCTTAAAGTTCATATGCTAACATGGTGCTAGAATCAACCTAATTGCATCTATTTTACTTCTGAAGTGGACTGCAAAATCTTTGCGTTTGGAGTTGGTAGACATACTGCTAGACTTTGTAAGAAAAGGATTAAACAAACTGTCAATGGCTGATGAGGATTTTAGGATCATTCCGGTGGTCGGTTATCAGTTTTGAGAAGTGAGGTTATCTGGCATGTTTAATTGCCTTTTTGTAAATATTCCGCTGTGGTAAATTTGATAATCAAAGTTGATAATAAGTTTACTCTTTTTCCATCTTCTTTCTGCTATTCATCATTTTCATCTTTCATCTATTTCATCTTTTCAACTGTTTAATTTCTTAATTTCTCCATGGTGGTGTTGGAATGACTCTAATCTTTTTTAAGTTTTAGTGGGGCAACCTTATCTTGGATTGACCTTAGTCTACTATTAAAACTATCCACAATAAAATCACAAGAGGAGGGTAAAATGTCTGCAGGAGTGACATTTAAAAAATCAAGAAAATTAACAGCCACTTCAGGAGTAAGATACTTAAATCACCTAAAATGATCATTCTGTCATAGTTGGTGTATTAGTACGAGGGGGGGATATAGGGCTTTCGAAGCAACAAACAGGCACGCTTTAGTTCGTTCAGAAATATTTTATTAAAAGTGATACAAAATTATTATATATCATAAGCTTTGATAAGTAATCCCTTTTATGAATAACATGCTGCAGGCTATTTGCACTCGGATGTGCCATCATCACCCACTAGTGCTGTAGTTCTCGAGACCGGTCTTGGTCTCGAGACCGGTCTTGAGACCAATTTTTTGTGGTCTCGGTCTTGTCTTGCTCTCGACTCTATTTGGTCTCGGTCTTGTCTTGGTCTTGACCCTATTTGGTCTCGGTCTTGTCTTGGTCTCGGACATAGCGGTCTTGATGGGATGGGGGAAAAAAGAGAAAACAGCACATCCTCACAGAACACACAGAACAGTATCATTATTCATTACGCGCCTCAATTCAAATGCAACCAGTCAGATGCATCTACTTTAAAAACGTTACATTGTATATATTTTCTCAATGGACACAGTGCTTCACAGTCCACACACTTCATACACATCGCATGATAGCGAAGTCGGCAAAGAAATGTTCCAAAACGTCACCACGCGTCACCATGTCACATGGTACAAAATCCTCGCGAGAGCAAGACGACTTGAGACAGACCGCGCAGCACAAACTGGAACTGCCTCCGTGACGACACAACTTTGCCCTTATTGGCTGAAGATTTTAGTCACACGCATGATGTTTGTATCCCAGGAAAATCCAATGCCTTATCTGCTATTTCTCCCGAAAAGCACATAAAGCAGTGTGAACTGGTTTCAGTTCATTTACTGGTAAAATAAAGTTTAAATAAATTACATAAATGCTCTAACAGTACACGTAAGTTAGTGGTTTATTTATTGTTAGTTACTGTAATGTTGTGCTGCTTTATTTGTTTAATCATCAGACATACCCATCAGAAAGACATACCAATGAGACATGCCGATCAGAAAGACATTCCCATGAGACATGCCAATCAGAAAGACATACCTATCAGAAAGACATACCGATCGTCCAGTCTGTGAAGAATGCATGCAGGTGATATTTGTATAGATTTATCTACACCCTTCTGGCAGTGCTGCCATTGCAGTCAGGTCTCACAGACTACGAGGAGTAGAAGTTGTCCGACTTGGCTGCAGTCAGTTTATACTCCACCCCTGCAGCCGCCGGCAGATCACGCTCCACATTGCGTCAGCTGCAGTCGAACGCACCCATTGCTTCTTTAAGGGAGGATGGGCAAAATTAAAATGTCATCGATGATTGGCTGTTGTGCTGGCGTTCAGTAAACCTCTGCTCGATAGGCCGTTGAGTTGTCTGTCTCAGCGCATTCTCTAAAATGGAGCAAATTTGGTTGATCGAGTTTTATAGTCTGTGTGTATCATCGTGATCGTCCTTATTTTTTATCGATAAAAAATCGAGATAGTTTTATCGCCCAGCACTAATAGCATAGTTATATAATTCAATTAAATTAGGTATTTTACATTCATTAGAAAGCACGGTCTTGGAGGTGCAAGTCAATCTGGAGGCTCATTCTCTTCAATTCAAAGCAGAGGATCATTACATAGCCGTATTCATAGCTTACCCGAGGCCTCTCTCCCTGGTATAAGAGACTTAATATGAACATCTTTCTGGTACATCCCATCTCTTTCCCTTGACGAGGTCCGATAAAATGGTTATAGGAGAGGATTGCTGAGAATATTATTTTCCATCAGGCCTCGTAACTATGACAAATCTGGGAGATTTTAAATGAGAGACATATGGACATATGAACAATATAATTGAAAAGATAACATGAATTTGATTTAACAAGTAATGACACTTTACAGCAATGCCTTTTTTCTCTACAGTTGATCTGAGTAATGTGATGTCGATTCTAGCCCTAGTCTGTTTTCGGTCTTGGTCTTGGTCTCGACCAGTCTTGGTCTTGGTCTCGCCTTAGTGTGTCTTGGTCTTGGACTTGGTCTTGGTACCCTCAAGTCTCGGCAGTGTCTTGGTCTTGATACCCTCCGGTCTCTGCAATGTCTTGGTCTCGGTTTAGGCGGTCTTGACTACAACACTATCACCCACCTTCGCTTTTAGACTGGGGAGCCCGTTTCAGTCCTGGCATCAACCAAGACGTGTTTCCTGAGAAGTGCCGGGTCGATGTGCGCTCGATGAGTTCTCCCCCTTCCATTATACGGTACCATTTTGCAACAAGGCTACCCATATAAAGAGTTTTATAGTCTGGTTATTAATTAGGTTGTAACACATTGTAAATTATTAATAGACTATTTTAAACAAGTCCATAACACAGTTTTCTTTTTATTAATGAGTTACTACCATTTACAAGTGGCAAAAGGGAGCCCTATTGTAAAGTGGTACCCTTTACACTAAATTCGACGCTAAGACGACTGTGTGCGTGTGGGCAGGGAATGAGCTGGCCAGGCTCATCCCTCCCCTCAGGCAGTGCTCTCTTGGTCCTCTAATTCTCATGAGAAATAGGTCAAGTGTCCTAGGGCACATCTGAGTGAAGTGAGATTGCTTGCAGCTGTAAAACATATTGGGTAACACTTTCTCTTTTTCTCAGAGAAGCAAGGTAAACGTCCCAGAACAAGAATTTCTTAGGACAAGATAAGCGTCCCACAAACAAGTTATTCAATTAATTCCAAAAAACATGTTGTACACTTCGTCCTTGGCACAATGATATGGGTGAATCATGGACGTATTGGAGGACGCATTATGATTTCAGGGTGGTTAGTCCATACACAAACAGAATCATTTAATACCTCCATCACCTCATATGTATATCTCCTAGGTGAGTACTGGAGTTGAACAATCACAACTTTCCAGAATATTAGAGTAATAGGAGGACAGTGAACAACTCTTATCAATTCTATGCTATGTGGGCGACATAATCGGCCGCAATTTCTCTCTCTTACAGTTGGCATGTATAATTGAGATTAATTCAGAGAAATCTGAGAGAAAAAGAGGTGCATAGTTTGGGTGGTCTGTAATTGATCTTACATAGTATAGGGGGGTTGATAAAAATAAAATAGTGATATTCAAAAGATGTGTAATCATTAAATGTAATGTCTTTGAAACCAAGTGAAGCTGAGGTTATGGTTGCTGTACCCCCAACTTTTTTACCTTTCCTGGTGGAGTACAAGACGTTGTAGCTTGGTGGTGAGGCTTCCAGAAGGATGGCAGGTCCATCAGTACTAAGCCATGTCTTAGTCAAAAACATGCAATCAAGATTTTTTTCGAAAATCAGGTGAATAATAAGAAATGTCTTGTCTATAAGAGATCTCACATTCAAGAGTTCCATATTCAACGTACTCTCAAGGGGTAGGTTAGGAGCTGGTGGTTTATGTGTGTGTATGAAGATTATCAAAATTCATGGCATATATTTGTTTATTGTTATGGTGACTGTTCCTAAGTCTGCTAGTAATAATAACTGGAATTTTTGAGTTCGTGGAAATATTGCGGGATGAAAGTAGGCAATCTTGTGGTGCAGTCTTGTCACGCCCCGCTCCGTCCGCTCCCGATGTGTGCCACGCCCACCTCATTACCTCCTGTTTTGCCCTGATTGTTCTAACCTGTGGCTTGTTGTCCGTGGCTTGTCTAGTGTATTTAGTCCTTGTCAGAGTCAGTTATCCCCAGATCAGTCATTGTGTAGTGTCCGTTGATGTCCGTGCTTGTGCGTCTGCCTGCTATTAAACCCCGTTACCCTGACTACCTGGCTACGCTCGCCTGCTTCCTGCCTGCTCTACCCGCGAGCGTGACAAGTCTGAATAGCGTGCTGCATGTATGCTGATAGGATTCAAATACCCCCACACGGAAATAACCTATATAAACATATATGTTTTAATATAGGTTTTGATATAGGTTTTTAATATATGTGACATATATAAAATTGGCCGTTTTCCTATATTATATGTACATATTTTTTGCATTTTTTTTTTTTAGTTAGTTCTTAGTTATTGCCTTGATAATAGAAAATATGAGCTATAGGCATCATGTATGACAGTTGCCAAAGTGAGATATGAGCTAAAATGACCAGATCCTGCCATGAGCTATATAGGAGACATATCTTGTATGTACATATAGGGCTTATATGTGGATATAAAGAAGCAATACAGGAGACCTATATGGCCTGTATATGCACATACACTGACCTAAAGGATTATTAGGAACACCATACTAATACGGTGTTTGACCCCCTTTCGCCTTCAGAACTGCCTTAATTCTATGTGGCATTGATTCAACAAGGTGCTGAAAGTATTCTTTAGAAATGTTGGCCCATATTGATAGGATAGCATCTTGCAGTTGATGGAGATTTGTGGGATGCACATCCAGGGCACGAAGCTCCCG
Source organism: Paramormyrops kingsleyae (assembly GCF_048594095.1). Taxonomy (NCBI): domain Eukaryota; kingdom Metazoa; phylum Chordata; class Actinopteri; order Osteoglossiformes; family Mormyridae; genus Paramormyrops; species Paramormyrops kingsleyae. The sequence continues at coordinate 3,850,248 of NC_132806.1, read as the reverse complement.
TTCCACCACATCCCAAAGATGCTCTATTGGATCAAACTGGAGCCCCACTATTTTTTCCATACACCGATCTTCTAATCACCAATAAGTACTGTTGGGGGTCCATAGGGTGTGAGCCAGGGATACATTCTGGGCAGGATGCTAATCCATCATAGCGCAGATACATGCACATGCTGGCTAATACTTGGATAGGAAACCAACTAGGAAAGCTGGGTTGCTCCAGGAAGAGGTGTTGTTCCGGCCAATAGGTT